>NC_085865.1:35896086-35898586 GCF_034702125.1 Engraulis encrasicolus | reverse complement strand
GAGTCTCCTGTCATCTGTAGCCAGAACAAAAGATCGTTTGTATGGTCTTTTCAACCTAATAATGTACTGAAATATAACGGGATGGGCTTGAAAACAAGAGTGTTTTGGTTTGTTGCTGGCGCGCACAATGGATCATGACAGCAGGTGCATGTAACTCATGTGAAATACTAAACTCACAGAAATACTGTCCCTCTGTTTAGTCTGTCCTCTCGTTGGGGAACAAATCACAGCTGATTTGTTTCCTCCTGTACCGTGTGAACTGGGAGACAGGCAGGCAGGCAGCACAACTTAGCTTACTGCTGCTTCTTTGGCAGAGCGGACAATTTGCAGATTGATGATTACTGTCATCATGTTTCTGCTATAGTGATCTTGTCATATATTGTTCAATGAATTTTCTTTTGATAAAGTACTGATCACATATCCAACATTTCACAAGCCGATTGGAGTGGGGAAGTAGCTGGTCTGAGGCTAAGTGCAATGCTTTCTCATGTGAGCTGAATGTATCTGACCAGACACAAAGGCTAGCCTGCTCTGTTCCAAGAATCTGCAACCCCCCTGTCTTTTTGATGATATAGTAAGCTGATCATAATATACAGATCCATAACTGCAACTGTAGAATGAGTAAAAATAGTTGACTTACCAAGGCTCCTTTATTTAGGCTTAGTTGTAAGTTGTTAGCGATTTCGTGCTAGCTAGCTAGCGTAGCAAACAATAGCCAAACATTCCCAACTGAGGTGACCACTAGTCCTGTGCATTTTCCTGTTAGATGATCTTTTGTAGGCATCATCCTGATGTTGTGTAGGCTGATCACATTATCCAAAATGAAACAGTTGCCACACAGATCATCTCTGGTTGAACATGGTGTATTTTGGGCAAGCTAGTTACAATGCCTACTAGCTAGATGGCAACAGGGGTAGGGGGTGTATTTCGGTCATGAGAGGAAGTTTTTTTTTTGTCAGGCTCTGACACTAAAATCAGTAGAATACCTGTGTTAAAATCAGAGGGCAAGAAAGTAGACTACTGTCACAGGTGCTTTACTTTCAAAAATGATTTTGCTATGCTACTTTTGAGATTATAATAGTAAAAAGGGATGTTTTTGTCTTGACATTTCCTCTAGATGTGAGCTAATGCCCTGCCCTGACTGTTCCTAAGGACACTTCTGCCACCTACAGGAACAGTTAGAACATGACTAGAGGCGTGAAATTAATACACAACATAGGTCAGACCGTCCTCAAGGCGTGGCTGTAAAAAAACGCAATTATCGGCGAACGACGTCGAAGGCAGGGGGCGTCACTATTCAAAATGACGTCATTCGACGGCTAAGGCAGCCAATGAGTTAATAGAACTGTACAAAGTCTTAGTTCCTCTACATCCGACTTAGATATTCTACCAACAGCCTTCTTCAAATTCATCTTACACCAGATATCACCTGTGTTTGTGATTGAACAGCATGATGCATGTACAGTTGCTATACATGATGACTGACTGAGTGCTGTTAAAGTGATTAGAGCTGCTATGCAGCGATGGCCAATAGCAAACATGCCTAGTGTACAAATGCCGTGCTTGCACAATATTTCACAACTTCAAACTCAATCAATTGCACTGCGGTGGCTACATTTTCCAGAGGCCCAACATACCTACAAAAAATTACACTTAATTTAAGCGACATAGTTATTTATCAAGTACAATGTATTGGTTACAGTCCCTAGTGCAGTATGGGGGAGTAGAAGGGTTGGTTTCGAACCTGCAACCCTCTGATCTAAAGCCAATCTTGTTATGCATTAGTCCACAGCTGCCCCACCCTGCACCTACAAACTACCTACTGTATATGTGTGACATTTCACATCATCAAACTCCTGGGCAATGGCATTGCGGCTCCTTTTACCTTTGCCGGCGTTGCGTGGCGGCAGGGGCGGGGCATCGGTGCCGGGGGAGGGGGGCGTGTCCGTGGAGGCGCTGTACATCTGATTGGTGAAGGCGCTGTAGGAGAGGCGCTGCTTGTCCCGCGAGCCCAGGAAGCTGGGCAGAGACAGCTTGTCGTGCGGGGACAGGCTGGAGGAGTGGCAGAAGCTCTGCGGACGCGGGGAGCGATCCTTCTTGATCGGGCTCGGCTGAGAAGGAGAGGAGAGAAGAAGGAAGATAGATAGATACAGGGTTCTAAATAAACTTCTTTCATCACTAGCAAAAACTAGCCAGCATTACATAATGTAATGTAATGTAATCAGGGCTCTAAATTAACACCAGCCAACCGGCCAAATGCTGGTGAAATTTCAGTTTGGCTGGCAGAGTTTATGTTTGGCTAGTAAGATTAACATCTACAAGACATTTTGGCTGGTGATGAAAAAAGTTAATTTAGAGCCCTGAATGTAATGTAATAATGTCATGTAATTGTAATCTTACTAGCCAAACACACACTCACAAATGGGTCAAAGTGGCTAGCAAGTTAGTCTATTCTACTGGCCAAACTGAAATTTCACCAGCATTTGGCTGGTTGGCTGGT
>NC_085865.1:35883586-35888586 GCF_034702125.1 Engraulis encrasicolus | reverse complement strand
GACTCACACGTACACACACACCCACAGACAGAAAGACTCACACAGGCGCACACACGCGCACGCGCACACACACACACACAAACACACACACACGCACATGCACATGCACACACAAATAAAAACCAGGGCAGCTCTAATCCTCCTAGTTGTTTTCAATTCCCCTGGCCTGAGGCCGCTTCTTTACTTTTTATTCTTCCTCCTCTTCTGAAGCCTCGTAAATAATCTGCATGGAATTCCATCACAATCGCTACAAATTTACCAATTTTATCTTCAAAGGCTCAAAATGTGACGTTCAAACAAAACAAACAAAAAACGGTTAAGCAACATCTGCGGTACAGTTACATCTATTTTTTCAGTTACTGTAAGCAATGGGGAGGTTCAGGAAGGGTTAAAATGTTCTGCACAAAATTGCAAAGTGTACGTTTCCGTAAAAATCCAGTGGCTTAAAGAATTCACCAAAAAAATGCTACATTCCGACCTGATTACAGGCATGTAGCTTATTTACCACAAGGGGAGTGTGTCCTACATGCAATACAAATATGAGCATATGCACTGTACATACGCATGCAGATGTGCTCAGGTTAACTATAAATAGGCTCACTTGCAGTGTTGCCAGATGTGTCTGACCAAATCCCGCCCAAAAGCTTCTTAAAAACCGCCAAAATGCGCTAAATTCCGCCCAAAATCAACAAATCACATTGACTTCTATGGGCCAAAAACGGCTGAAAAAAACGCCAAATGGCCAATTTTTCCCGTTTTTACCCGCAGACCCTCATCCCAAGTAGCCCAATTGGGAGGGCACCCGCCCAATCTGGCAATACTGCTCACTTGCCCAGCAGACTGAGACCTGAGATGCAGGACTGGAGAACCAAGAGATGCTCTACATGTACAGCACTGGAAGAGTGGCAGTGCAGTTGAAGCAGAGAGAGAAGAGGATGAGAGGAGGAGAGAGAAAGAGAGAGAGAGTGAGTGTGAGAGAGAGAGAGAGAGAGAGAAAGAGAAAGAGAAAGAGAAAGAGAGAGAGAGAGAGAGAGAGAGAGAGAGAGAGAGAGAGAGAGAGAGAGAGAGGGGAAAAGAGAAGTAGATGAGAGGAGGGGAGAACGCAAGAGAGAGAAAAGGGAGAGGGGGGGTGCAGGGGGAGTGAAAGAGTAACAGAGCAATGGAGAACGAGTGAGATTACCACCTGCACCAAAGCTTAATCTCCTATGCGACCTACTTTCATGGCACCAAAAGTATTTGAGCGAGTGAGTGGAGTACTACGATACAGTACATGCTGGAGTGTGATATATGTGTATTTTTCGCTTTCTTTCTGTCTTTCTTTCTGTCTTTCTTTCTAGGGAAGGCACTGAATGTATGTGTGTGTGTGTGTGTGTGTGTGTGTGTGTGTGTGTGTGTGTGTGTGTGTGTGTGTGTGTGTGTGTGTGTGTGTGTGTGTGTGTGTGTGTGTGTTAGTGTGTGTGTGTGTGTGTGTGTGGTGTATGTTACAATATGTTGTATGTTTCTGTGTATCCAATACACACAGACATCCGCTGCAAAAAAGCCCACAAGCATTCCAGGGATGCCTGCCATACTTTCCAGATGTGTATTCCAGAGGTTGCTCACTTCCTCCTTTCCTTGTGTGTGTGTGTGTGTGTGTGTAATGTATGCTAGTTTCTGTGTGTGTGTGTGTGTGTGTGTGTGTGTGTGTGTGTGTGTGTGTGTGTGTGTGTGTGTGTGTGTGTGTGTGTGTGTGTGTGTGTGTGTGTGTGTGTGTGTGTGTGTGTGTGTGCGAGTGTTAGTTTCTGTATGTGTGTGTGTGCTCACTCCTGTTAGTGTGTGGACAGGTCAGGCTACCCTCGACTCCACACAAGAGGGAGCCGGATTCCCACTGACACTCTTTTTAAACTTTCCACTTAAATCACATCCCACAGCTTCACACACACAAACACACACACACGCACACAGATACATAAATGGATCCGCCAGACCACATCTGTTGAATGACATTACTAAGCAACAGCAACAACCAACCTTGCTTTTTCTGTCCGTCTTCCCCCCTTCTTTGTGTGTGTGTGTGTGTGTGTGTGTGTGTGTGTGTGTGTGTGTGTGTGTGTGTGTGTGTGTGTGTGTGTGTGTGTGTGTGTGTGTGTGTGTGTGTGTGTGTGTGTGTGTGTGTGTGTGTGTGTGTGTGTGTTTGTGTGTGTGTGTGTGTGGGGAGAAGTGGGGACAAGACATCTGCTGCCGTTTCAAACTTCTCATATTCCTTCTTTTTGGGTGGCCTGATACAGTACGATATATGAGCATCAAACCAACTTCAGACCACATCTGCTGAATGTTGCACAGCTATGATTTCCCATCTTATCTCTCTGTCTCTCTCTCTCTCTCTCTCTCTCTCTCTCTCTCTCTCTGTCTCTCTCTCTCTCTCTCTCTCTCTCTCTCTCTCTCTCTCTCTCTCTCTCTCTCTCTTCTCTCTCTCTCTCTCTCTCTCTCTCTCTCTCTCTCTCTCTCTCTCTCCCCTGCCCATTTCCTCTCTCCCCCACTAGCCTTGAGCAGGGTCTATCAGCAGTACTGCTGGTCATAACAGGAAAGCCGCTTTGGTTGGCACGACCACCTGATTTTCCTGAAATGTAAATATTCCCACCTGTTTACCCAGCATATTATATAAAATAACATCTATTATTTTCAATCAGCATAAACCATCTAATGTGTTAGGTAAGCAAAAATGTGCTGGTCAGGGCTGGGCAGGGGGTTGATGCAGGGAATATATTCTTTTGTTACTTGATGCCGTGTACTTTTCTTCTAAATTCAAAAATAAAACAATGAGTTGCACAAATCAAAGAAAACAACAGCTCAGAATAAGAGCACCGGTG
Organism: Engraulis encrasicolus; assembly: GCF_034702125.1. Classification (NCBI taxonomy): domain Eukaryota; kingdom Metazoa; phylum Chordata; class Actinopteri; order Clupeiformes; family Engraulidae; genus Engraulis; species Engraulis encrasicolus. The sequence goes on along the minus strand of NC_085865.1, from coordinate 35,885,737 downwards.
GAGATCTTGTAAGACATCTAACCTCATACTGTTCAGGGCAGGGGAATGTACCATTTACCTCAAGCAACCAAAAGTCGCATTGGCTAAAGTGTCAGCTAAGTGTTTAGCAAAAACAAAGGATTATGTCTACAGGAAAAGCTGCGTTGGCACTGCCCTGCTTCCTGAAGTACAAATATAGCCACCTGTTTGGAACAGCACAATCTAGAAAACAATAGCTCTGCATATTTGAACATCAGGGGGGAAAAAAGCGATTTGTGTGATTAGTGTTTCTAGAAAATGGATTATGTGTGGACGGAACTGTCTGGTGGTCATGGACACTGGACATCTGAATACCATTTGAAAATGGATTTTGCTGGAGAGTTGGTAGGAAAAAAGATGACACATGTTTAGACTGGACTGGTCGGATGGTCATGCAGTTGGTACCACTGGAAAATCAGGTGTGTGTGTGTGTGTGTGTGTGTGTGTGTGTGTGTGTGTGTGTGTGTGTGTGTGTGTGTGTGTGTGTGTGTGTGTGTGTGTGTGTGTGTGTGTGTGTGTGTGTGTGTGCATGTGTTCATAGTTAGCTCCATGCTAATCCTCTCCATAGTGCTAAGAACTCACCTGTTCTGAACCAGGAAGTCCACCAGGTGTAGAGAGGTGTGGTCAGCCGTCCGCACCGAGTAGTGGAGCGCCGTCTCCCCAGCCTCCTGCGGATGCAAACACACACGCACGCGCACGCGCACGCGCACGCACACACACACACACACACACGCACACGCACACGCGCACACACACACACACACACACACACAACTATTAGACACCCGTTGATATACAGGTGCTGTACAAATTCTGTATGTGGGGAAAGTTTTAGTACAACTTAATTTCCAACAAAAACCCTGACACCGTGTGTGTGTGTGTGTGTGTGTGTGTGTGTGTGTGTGTGTGTGTGTGTGTGTGTGTGTGTGTGTGTGTGCGTGTGTGTGCGCGTGCGCGTGCGCGTGTGTGTGTGTGTGTGTGTTCTGCCCATCTGTCTTATCCGTTTCAGTAGTCCCATAGGGGGAGTGTGCTGAGGACACTATGACTGGGGAGATGAGTCATGCTGTAAACCAAACCATCACCATCCCCATTACTGACACACACACACACACACACACACACACACACGTACACACACACATACAGACAGACACACAGAGCTCAAATGAGTTCCACTTCCCGCCAAGCAGCAAGAGAGGGTTGCTTTAGCATCTGAATCTCAAACAGACACACACACACTCACACAAATACATACACACAAACTTTATTTAAATAGCATCCCCACCTTCTAACCTTTTAACACATATACACTTTTAAAGTACAACTTCAAGATGTGGGCCATCATATTTTTATCCATTATATAACTAGGAGAGGAAAAGAAGCAAGGAGGGCCTTTCGTCCCGTGCCACCTGAAGCCACTCCCACAGGCACCCAAAAACAAAAACACCCCCACAACACACATATCGTATGCACATAGACATAGGCATGCACATGAACAAACACACAGATGCACTTGTTGTACACCCACAAACATGTGCACATGTGAGAGTGCACGAACACACACAGATGCACACACACACCCCAGCACACCCTCCTGCAACGTGTGGAGGAGAATATCAATACAGATCTGATTTGTGGAGGTCACGTCAGTCTAGATTTACTGCTCCAGTGACTCATCCACACAGACCTTGTTAAGGGGCAGCTGCGTTAGAGTGAAATGCTACACCGCTGCAATATGAAATTTGGCGCTTCAAATGGACCAATTTCCTTTCATCATCCTCGCTTTGAAATCTGTCGAGACCAATTTTTCCAAGACAATCAGACACACACACACACACACACACACACACACACACACACACACACACACACACACACACACACACACACGTACAAAAGCATGCACACACGCAGGCACGCACGCACACACGCACACACACATACACACACATGTACAAATGCATGCACAAGCGCACAGACGCAGGCATGCAACATGCACATACGCACGTACGGACACATTGTTTCAGTCCTATACATATGACTTTGTTTAAAATAAACTTTAAAATAAACCTAAAAGAATTCCCAGTGTGCCCAGACAGAACTCATCCCCAACCTTAACCTGTCTGTAAAGCT
>NC_085865.1:35871086-35881086 GCF_034702125.1 Engraulis encrasicolus | reverse complement strand
TTCACTTGTGACCTGGGTGACGTCACCCGGTGACCCCGGGATCGGGGTCAAAAGAGCAACGCACCCAGGAAATGTCCTCTTTTCATTTCTCGCGTATCATCGCAGGTCGCGAGTGCTGTGAAATGTAACATTACTGGATTTTGGACTAGCGCCTGTCGGTTTCGTTACCCTCGGGATTGGGGCTGTGTTTTTACATCCCCCAAGAAACTGCGCTTTGGTCCCCTTCGTTTTCCTCAGATATCCCATGTTTGCGTAGAGGTAATGCGTTGCCTCATTGCCGAGCTACCAAGCTACCTGTTGTATCCCTCGCCCCGACGCGGTGTTCACGACGCGGTGTTCACGACGCTGATGGCTTCCACCGGCATTTCATTTGAAGGTAAGCCGTGTTGTTAATATCTTATTTCTGTCGCCGCTTAGTTCCAACTTTCCAGCGGTGTTTCCCGCCGCTGTTTTGTTTGGTAATGTGGTGGACGTCGCCTCTCTGTTGGCTGACTGAACTGCTTGTTAGACCATGGCGTTTGCGTGGTGTTGGTGCGCCGCTATCGTTTGCTTAATTCAGATTTCATTGATTCTCGCTTTGTTTCCAGTGTTCCCCCGCTGGTTTTGTTTGATAAGCGGTTATGGCGCACGACGACTCCTCAGTTTATAGTTCGATCCTTTCTCAACTATTTAAACTGTTGCAACGGGCCCTCGCACCGCTACTTGCCAGCTCCGTCGTTTACATGGTTAGTCTGCACTTGACGCTAGTGTTCTCCCTACTGGGCCACGCACCGTTCTATTATTCTGTTACCATGTGTAGTATTATGGTATTATTGTATTCTGCCAACTGCCTGTGTAATCACTCAGTTGTCGCCTGGTCGTTTGTTTGCTTGTCTCCTCGTTGGGGTGCCTCCGCCCCTGTGATGTGTATTTGCCATGCACTTGTATTGCTGTGCATTTCTTGCAGCCTAGTGATGTTGGCTGTGGTTATGTTCCCTACTGTGAGTCGCTTTGGTTGGACAGCGCCTGCCCAGTGCCAACTGCAATGTGCAGTTTGTGTCATTGCTTGCTTGTCAGCTTGGTGTCTTCACCTCACTGCTGACTTCATTATTGACCGCCATTGGGGTGCCCTCGCCCCCTGGGTTGTGTATTTGCAGTGCTTACATTACATTACATTGCATTTCATTACATTACGTTTGCTGTGCTTACTTGTCAGCGCGGTGTCCTCGCCTACCTGCTGACTTCCTTACTGTCCGCCATTGGGATGCCCTCGCCCCTGGTGTATATTTTGCGTTGTGTGCTTACACGCATGTGTTTTGGCTGCCATTGGGGTGCCCTCGCCCCCTGGGTTGTGTATTTTCAGTGCTTACTTGTCAGTGCGGTGTCCTCGCCTACCTGCTGACTTCCTTACTGACCACCATTGGGATGCCCTCACCCCTGGTGTATATTTTGCATTGTATGCTTTTGTACGCATGTGTTTTGCCTGCCGTTGGGGTGCTCTCGCCCCTTCTATGTGTTTTTTTTCTCAGTGTTTGCTCGCCTGCCTGGTGTCCTCGCCTCCCTGCTGGCTTACTTATTGACTTCCGTTGGGGTGCCCTCGCCCTAGTGTGTATGTTGCATTGTTTGCTTGTCAGCCCAGTGTCCTCGGCTGCCTACCGACTTCCATGTTGGGTTTTTTTCCCACTGCTGCGCCGACTGCTGGGTGGTCCTGGGGACGGATGTCGACCCTCACGAGTGCCCCTCCTTCCTGGGAACGCCTGTGGCGGGGTTTAACCTGCTTGGCCTGTGCGGCCTGCATGTTGCTGGGCCATGTGTGGGCCCTCCGCCTGACGCGCGCCGCAGGGTGGACGTGGTGTTGGCTGTTTGGAGTGTTGGACGTTCTACCTCCCCTCCTCTAGCCTCCTGCTCGGAGGGCACAGGGTGGCAGTGTTCTCGCTTGCACACCGCATGCCGGCGACGTAGCCGGTTTCTGTTGCCGCCATGCCGGTTGCCTGCCGCCGATACCGGCGGCATGCCCTGTTTCAGGATGTACCTGGTACAGCGCTGCTGCGTTACCTCTGTTCCCAGTCTGGTGACTGTTTTGTTTGGCCATGGGTGATCTCGCCTGGGGCTGGGACTACTTGTGCATGCCGATGGCGTTTCCGCCACGAGGGCTGCTTCTACCGTGTGTGCATGATTACACCCTGTCCGATGTGTTCAACTTTGTTCATCGTCTGAGGTCTGCTCCACAACGCCCCTTTGGGTTTGTGTGGCCATGGGTGATCTCGCCTGAGGCTAGAACTACTTGTGAATCCCGCTGGTGCTCCCACCACTGCGGCTATTTCTGTTTTATGTGGATGGTTCAGTCACGCCTTCTGTTCTGAACACTCCTCCGGGATCTTCAGACCTTTGCACGTGGCCTCCCTGAGTTGTTTTCTGGCCATGGGTGTTTTCCGCCCTGTAGGCTGCTCCACTACCGTCGACGCATGCGCTACTGCGCCTGCTATGGTGTGTTGATGGGGTCCAGACATCCTGCCGTTCTTCTGTGCGCATGGGTTACACAGTGGCACTACATGCTTGCACAATTTGCGCCCTTGCGTGGCTGTACGGCGTGAGTGTTCCCGCTCGTCCGCTGTTCCCTACCTCTCTCCGTTGTCTTACGGCTGTTGTCCACCGTCCTTCTGTGTCATTCTGGCTGTGGGCGTTTCCGCCTGTAGGCTACTTGATGCCGTCGCCACTTGTGCAGCTACGGTACGTTGTGGTGGTCCTGTGCATGAGTGATCTCGCTCTGGCTACTGTTATCTCTGTCCTACGACGGTTTAGTGTCGTCCTCCTGGGTGTTTGGCCGCTGGTGGTTTCGCCTGTGGGCCTCTTGATGATGCCACCGGCGCTTACGCCTTGACGGCTGCTGCAGGCTGATGTGTGGGCCTTGGTACCTTTGTGATGGTATCGAATGTGCATGGTTTGCATGATTGCATTGCAGTGAGTGGTCCTGCTCCCTGTCCTGCGGCCTGGCTTCCTTTTATTCATCGCCTTGCGACTGGTACGAGTCGTTATCCAGGCTTTGGTTGGCAGTGGCCGGTTTCGCCCGTTGGCTTCTTGAGCACACCAGGGCACCCGCGCCGTCATGGCTGCTGCCGCTGTTGGAGTGACTTCGCTCCAGATCATGCTGTGTAGCTCGCTACTCTTTACCATGTTGGCCGTGGTCGGTCCCGCCTGTCGGCTCCTTGAGTGTGCCGTTGGTGTCTACGCCTCTACGGCTGCTGCTGCTGTGTGAGAGTGGTTCCGCTCCATGCCCTATTTTCTGCTTGTCTGCATTATCATTGGACTGTTATGCGTCATCCTCTGGGGCCCGTTTGGCCGTGTGCGGCTTCACCGTGGGCTGATTGTGGTTGCCGTTGGTGCCCTCGCCACTTCGGCTGCGGCTGCTGTATGCGAGTGATTCCGCTCTGCCTCCTATTGTCCGCTTTTGCCCACTGCCCTATGGCTGGCGCATCGTCCTTCGGACCTTGCAGGGCCTTTGGCCGTTTCGCCCCTTGGCCCTCTGGAGGTCCACTGTGGCTGATGCCACTGTTTGTGAGCGTTCCTGCCCCGAAGCAGTTGTCTGCTTTCTTTGTCTTCAGCCTGCTGCTTGTTGTCCTCCGTAGGCCCTTGGTGACTTCGCCATGGCCTCGCTGGGGGGTGCCCTTGGTGCCTACACCACTGCGGCTACGGCATGTATGTGGGAGTGGTCCCGCTCCATATTCTGTTGCCTTACATGTTTCCCTGTTTCATGGGATCGCTTTCCCCAGGGGTGATGATGGTGCCACTACAGCTTCTGTTGCTGTACGTGGGCGGCCCTGCTGCATGTTTTGCCTTTTTCTGACGACTGTTCCTCGTCGTCTCGCTAAGCTCGCCTCGTGGGTGATCTCTCCTCGCTGTTTCCAAGCGCCGGTGGGTGACTGCGCCCCTACGGCTGCTACTACGGTGTATGGATGGTTAGGCCCCATGTTTTGCTGTCGGCTGCAGGGGCATGATGGTTCGCTTATCGCGGGCGAGTGCGCCCTGTGTCGTCTCGTGCCTTCTCTGGGCCTGGCTTGTTGCCATTCCCACCTGGCCTGTTGCACATTTCTATTGCAGTGGCTGCACCTGCTGCTTGGCAGCACGTGCCACCCTGCCCTCTCTCCTGGTGTGTCTACCCAGGGGATTGCATACTCTCTGCCAGGGCTTCGGAGAGCCTGACTGTCTTCGTCGGGCGGACGGCCCTCTCCCTCTGTACCGACGCCCCCCTACAGGGCTCTGTGTGTGTTGCGGCTGACCGTATACGTATGTGGCTGACCGTATGCGCTTTGCGCACAGGTTTGGCGATCAGACTTTGGCCGGCATACTGGAGGCCTCCACCTATGGCCTTGACTCCTTCCCGGGTATTGGCCCGGTTCTGGACGCTCTACTTGCCTCACCAGTTCAGGTGTTGAGCCTGGGGGCACGCTGCAACGCAATGTCACGTCGCAGATGTGTTCGTCTGCGGGAGTTGTGATGCAACATTGCGTGCAAGGTCTTGAGCCTGGAGGCACACTGCCCCGGCCGCACTGTCACGGCGCGGATGTGTTCGTCTGCGGGAGTTGTGATGCAACATTGCGTGCGGCACGCCAGGGTGCTCGGTGCCCCATGTCTTGTTGGCCGTCTCTCGGCCACCCTGGGCCATTGTGGCCTGGCCGCAATGTCACGTCGCGGATGTGTTCATCTGCGGGAGTTGTGATGCAACATTGCGTGAGGCACGCATGGGTGCTCGGTGCCCCGTGTCTTGTTGGCCGTCTCTCGGCCACCCTGGGCCGTTGTGACCGACCCGCCTGCCCGGGCCTGCCTCTTTGACTCTTGGTTGCAGGCCTATGTGTCCGGAGTACTGGGCAAGGTTTTGCCGAACCGGACCATGGCACGGTGATTGCTGTGGCTTGCGCAGCACCCCTGTCTGAGCCATGCTGGGAGGCCCTCTGCTTGCTGCCAGCGATCTCTGGACGCCCTTTTGGTCCGTCCACTTGCTGCACTGTGGTGTAGCCTTCTGGGCGCTGCGGTTCCTTACATGTGGTTTTATTCCACTTCAGTTGCCGTTCCCGTCATGGCGCGGGCTTTGCCCCGTTCTCGACTTGCGGCCTCCTGGACCGCCGTCTCGAGGTCTCCTGCTGCTGGCATCCTACGTGCTTGCCGGCATTGGACGCGCTCCTTCCTGACGCTATACTCCTTCCAGGTGTTGGTGTGTGTGTGTGTGCCGACCCCGGCATCCTGCATCGTTTCCCTCGGCCTCCGCTTGCTGTGGCCTCTTGAGGTATGGGTACATGGTCTTGACTACGCCATGTCCCAATGCCGCAGACTGTTCTGCATTGTCTCCAGCTGCTTACTCTGCCTTTGTCCGTGGTGGTGACACTCGCCTCGGTCATGGTGTACACTTACGAACATCGTACAGGTCTCTGTTGCTGACCTTCCTTTCCTGTGTTCCGCCTCATCCATGGAGGCTGGACCCGGAGGTGGTACCGGGCCGTCTGGTACGGCTACAGGGTGGTGCGGATGAACCTTTTGCTTCCCCACCAGGTTGGCGCTGCCCCTGTGGTTCTCACTTTGGCAGCCCGTGGGCCCTTTAGACCAGGTTGCACTGGCTCGCATGTGGCCTATGGTACGTGTGGAGGCGTATGCGGCGCGGCCTCCTGGGCATCCGGCTGCGCCTTCACCAGGTTTTATTGTCTTGATGTCGTCCCTCATTATCCTGTGGCGACTGCGGTGGCTTCAAGTCCGTCTCAGTAGCACTGACGACGGTTAGGCACTCCTCATGACTTTGTTGGTATTGGTCATCCATGTGCTGTAAGCACCGCCTCTGGCGGTCAGGAGGAACGATATAGAACGAAGGTTATGTATATAACCACGGTTCTATGAGTTCCGGATGACCGCCAGAGCTTGGCTGTCACTCGGAGTGTACACGAGAAATTTTGCCAAGAGGACATTTCCTGGGTGCGTTGCTCTTTTGACCCCGACCCCGGAGTCACCCAGGTCACAAGTGAATTTGTTGTTACTAAGTACTCGACCTGCACTGACGTGCATGGATATCCATGTGCTGTAAGCACCGCCTCTGGCGGTCATCCGGAACTCATAGAACCGTGGTTATATACATAACCTTCGTNTTTTTACTAAATCCATCAACAAAATTACTTGGCAAAAAATCATCTCCATCCAATACAGACCACTTGGGCTAAGAGGAGAGGAGGAGGAAGAGGAGTGGAGCTGAGAGAGGACAACATCACAGAGGCTACCATGACAACTACAGAGAGATTGCCACATTTCTCTGTGTGTCATCATTCACTATTCCGACACATCAAACAGCCAAAACTCCCCCCGACAGGGCCAGCCAGAGCTGAGACGATATGTGGGAGCACAATGACCCCTGTGGAGGGACAACATCAAAGGAGAAGAGAGGAGAGGAGAGGAGAGGTGGAGTGGAGAGGAGAGGAGAGGAGAGGAGAGAAGAGAAGGAGAGAAGAGAGGAGAGGAGAGGACAGGACAGGACAGGACATGACAGGACAGGAGAGGTGGAGTGGAGAGGAGTGGAGTGGAGTGGAGTGGAGAGGACAGGACATGACAGGACAGGAGAGGTGGAGGAGAGGAGAGGAGAGAGATGAGAAGCGGGGAGGAGAGGAGAAGAGAGAAGAGGAGTGGAGTGGAGTNGAGTGGAGTGGNGTGGAGTGGAGTGGAGTGGAGTGGAGAGGAGAGGAGAGGAGAGGAAAGGAGAGGAGAGGAGAGGAGAGGAGAGGAGAGGAGAGGAGAGGAGAGGAGAGGAGAGGAGAGAAGAGAAGAGAAGAGAAGAGAAGAGAAGAGAAGAGAAGAGAAGAGAAGAGAAGAGAAGAGAAGAGAAGAGAAGAGAAGAGAAGAGAGGAGAGGAGAGGAGAGGAGTGGAGAGGAGAGGAGAGGAGAGTAGTCGAGAGAGAGAAGAGGGGAGGAGAGATGAGATGAGACGAGGAGAGGAGAATAGAGTAGAGGATTGGAGAGAGATGAGAAGAGGGAAGGAGAGGAGAGGAGAGGAGAGGAGAGGAGAGGAGAGGAGAGGAGAGGAGAGGAGAGGAGAGGAGAGGAGAGGAGGAGTACTGGATGGCTACTTACATGTCGCTGGATGGGGTTGGCTTCGGAGAGGGGCTAGGGAGGTTCCCTTCCATGATCTCATTAAAACTACTGTTCCCAACGTTCTTGGCCAGCTGGAAGAGAGAGAGGGAGAGAGAGAGGGAGAGGGAGAGGGAGAGAGAGAGAGAGAGAGAGAGAGAGAGAGAGAGAGAGAGAGAGAGAGAGAGAGAGAGAGAGAGAGAGAGAGAGAGAGAGAGAGAGGGAGAGAGAGAGGGAGAGAGAGAGGGAAGGAGAGAGAGAGAGAGAGATTATTACTCTACTGGAAACAGCAGAACAAGACATATTGTGCACAATAGGATACAGAGTTGCATCCAGTTCAAATGAGGATAAAATACATTTTCCAAAATGATATGCCATATATTCCTGCAGGTTACAGTCTTTTCAAATAGACCTGGAGGCTTTTTGTGAACCAATGTTGCAGAGCCCCCATGTATCTGAACACAGTAGGGACGGAGTTTAGTTTGTGCCTAGATTGTCCATGTGTATATGCTTCTGGACACCTTCATCTATCTCTACTGTTCTCTACCGTACTCTATTTCCATATATGTACCCTATATGTTGCTCAGTCCCATGTTATCAACAAACACAGAAGGACAAATAACTCATGCCCAGCTTGTCTATACGCTTCTGGGCTCCGTAAAGGTGCACTGTGTAGGATGGAGGTCAGAGTAGGTACTGCAAATACGCTGCCCAAACAGTGCTGCCTACGCTGCCCAAACAGTGCTGCCTATTGCCAAATTTGATATTTTTATGAATATTTACTAAATAATAAATTCATATTTACTAGTATGACCAAAGCACAGTTTTGCAGCAAAAAAAGTCTATTTCTGGACATTCAAAATGGTGGACATGGAGAAGATCCACCTTTCCATGTATGAAAAATGCAATTTTCCCAGTTATAATGAATACTCGGAATTTGATGAGGACGGTATGGCAGGTATGGTAAGTATTAGTATAAAAAAGGCAACATTTGTGAGTGGGCAACATGAATTATTGAAAGAAACTGCTAAAAAATATTATACAGTGCACCTTTAACTTCTCTCTACTGTGTTTGTGCTTTATTTCTGGATGTGAACCACAGCAGGATCAGGCCTCAGACTCACCAAGAGCTCGGACGTGCCCAGCTTGTCCAGCTCCATGGACTGGATGCGTGAGATGTGCACGCCCATCTCCCTGTGGATGCCCGAGCACTCGATACACGTCAGGATGCCCAGGTTGGTGGACAGCCACTTTGGATCTGCAAAATAGGGTTATAGATTAGATGTTATGTATAGATACCGCAGATACAGTGATGCTGCGTGTGCTTTAAATTCACTCCCACCACCACAGATCAATGTGTGGTGTGGCAAAAAGTGTGTGTTTATGTGAAAGAGTTTCTGCCCAGACAAGCTTTTATTTTGGTTGTAGTGATTAGGAAATCTGCAAACCTGCCGACTCTAGCAGGAAGGATTTACATATGGATACAGCCTTGCAGCTACAAAAGGGTAGGGTAGGGTATATGGGTAGGATATATCAATGTACCATAGTTGATGCTGTAGATCTTTGCTTTGCTGCATAGCCTCACAGTTGCCTGGTTGCTACAAAGTCACACAGTCTCACATGACACTTTCACCAGGCCTCAATATACATTGTATTAGGGCTACACGATTATGGAAAAAACATAATCTTGATTATTTGGATCAAAATAAAACTGAATTGTAATAATCAAGTACAAGGCAATAGCATGAAACTTAGCGGACCTACAGATTTTTGGCCAGAAACACCAGCCTGTCAGCATGCTCAAAAGCTGATCACTATTGCCACGATTAAATCCCAATTGATATCACGATTTTGATACCACGATTAAATAATGATTTTCGATTCATTTCGATTAATTGTGCAGCCCTATATTGTATGATGCCAAAGGTTTCACTTCACAGGAGGCAAAAGACAAAGGTCCATCCACTTTGCGTCGCAGAGTGACACGAAAGGCCACCACTGTGACAATCATGTTTCTGTTACGGTTAACTTTAGGGAAAGGTTTAGGTCTGGGCAACCAGCTTTTATGTGTCATGTTGCAAAACAAAAGGGTAACCTTTAGCATCATACATTGAGTTCAGGTCATATCAACATAATTTTGGCATCATATTGACACATGGGGTTTGTGAGACTGGCGCCTTTAGTCTTTGGAGCTTTGGGAGCTATAACTGTGTTCCACCACTAGAGGTCCTCGGTGAGCTCAAGACAGTAGAGACTGGGGCTGACACAGTCTGACTGACAGTGGCCCTTTCTGCTCTCTGGTCTTGTGCCACACTGAGCCAAGGAAGAGACCGTGTGTGTGTGTGTGTGTGTGTGTGTGTGTGTGTGTGTGTGTGTGTGTGTGTGTGTGTGTGTGTGTGTGTGTGTGTGTGTGTGAGTGTGAGTGTGTGTGTGTGTGTGTGTGTGTGTGTGTGTGTATGTGTGTGTGAGTGTGAGTGTGAGAGAGAGAGAGAGAGAAAGAGAGAGAGAGGGAGAGAGGTTAAATCCTTTCAGATGAGCAAGGAAAAGACAGAGATAAGCGGATAGAGGAGAGAGAGAGGGAGAACGAGAGAGAGAGAGAGAGAGAGAGAGAGAGAGAGAGAGAGAGAGAGAGAGAGAGAGAGAGAGAGAGAAGGCTTAATATAGCAACACACACACACACACACACACACACACACACACACACACACACACACACACACACACACACACACACACACACCACACACACACACACACACACACACACACACACACACACACACACACACACACACACACACACACACACACACACACACACACACACACAGGGCTGGATGCACCACGGGGAGCTTCAGTTAAGCCCTCAAGGATCAGAGAGCAGCCGCCTAAAGCCATCAGGCTCCACAGGACCTCCTCACTG
>NC_085865.1:35856086-35866086 GCF_034702125.1 Engraulis encrasicolus | reverse complement strand
TGTGTGTGTGTGTGTGTGTGTGTGTGTGTGTGTGTGTGTGTGTGTGTGTGTGTGTGTGTGTGTGTGTGTGTGTGTGTGTGTGTGTGAGTGTGTGTGCAGAGAGAGAGAGACAGAGAAAGAGAGAGAGACAGAAAAGGAGAAATAGAAATGAAATAGATAGATAGATAGATAGATAGATAGATAGATAGATAGATAGATAGATAGATAGATAGATAGACAAAAAAGAAAGAAAGACATATGGAAGAGCAGAGAAGAGCAGAGAAGAGAAGAGAAGAGAAGAGAAGAGAAGAGAAGAGAAGAGAAGAGAAGAGAAGAGAAGAGAAGAGAAGAGAAGAGAAGAGAAGAGAAGAGAAGAGAAGAGAAGAGAAGAGAAGAGAAGAGAAGAGCATTAAGTGTTCTGCATCAGCATCTGTGTGTGTGGGCGTGTGGTTTGGAGAGGCTCTTGAAGACTGTGTGGGGTGGCTAAGTGTGCATGTATGTGTGTGACTGTGCTTGTGTGTGTGTGTGTGTGTGTGTGTGTGTGTGTGTGTGTGTGTGTGTGTGTGTGTGTGTGTGTGTGTGTGTGTGTGTGTGTGTGTGTGTGTGTGTGTGTGTTTCAACGTGTGTGCGCATGCGTACGCGTGCGTGCGCGTGTTTGTATGGGCATGTGTGTGTGTGTGTGTGTGTGTGTGTGTGTGTGTGTGTGTGTGTGTGTGTGTGTGTGTGTGTGTGTGTGTGTGTGTGTGTGTGGGCTGTGTGGGCTGTGTGAACAGACGACTGTGGTCCAAATGACCTGAATAACTCACTTCCATCTCAAGAAAGAGGCGAAAAAAGAAAAACCCCAACAACTGGCAATCGCCTCCACCACAGTCACACATGAACGAACGCACAGAGAGAGAGAGAGAGAGAGAGAGAGAGAGAGAGAGAGAGAGAGAGAGAGAGAGAGAGAGAGAGAGAGAGAGAGAGAGAGAGAATAAGAAATACAGAGAAAAACGGCCGAAGGCAAAAAACAACCTAAATGCACAGAGTCAAAACCGGACACAAACACATTCTCCCACGTTCCCACACAAACACACATACTGTGTACACACACACACGCACACAGATGCTGTACACACACACACGCACACACATGCTGTACACACACACACACACACACATGCTGTACACACACACACACACACACACACATGCTGTACACACACACGCGCTGTACACACGCGCTGTACACACGCACGCACGCACGCACGCACGCACGCACGCACGCACGCACGCACGCACGCACGCACGCACGCACGCACGCACACACACACACACACACACACACACACACACACACACACACACGCGCGCACACACGCGCGCACACGCGCGCACACGCGCGCGAGCACAACTAAAAGCCAACACCAGCACACCATCAGTGGGGCCCATAAACATAAAATAAAACGCCACTTAAGTCTGTGTTCATGTCCTGTTATAGTCTTTCCTCCATAGCGCCTGTGGTGGTAATTTGCAATGAAATAAAAGCCAGAGCCAAATGAGAAATGAAACCCTAAATAGACTCCACTGTAACAACAGCAGCCGTGTACAACGCTGCCATCTCCACAATGGATGGCTCAGTGGGCTCTTCTTGACACTTATTGTTATATGGTTGGGGTGAGAGGCAAGAGGGGGGTTAAACACACACAGTTGAACAAACACAACGGCACAAACATACACACACACACACACAAGTGCACACACAAACACATGCGCACACACACACAGGCACACACACACAGGCAGACGCACACAGGCACGCGCACACACACACACACAAATGCACAGGCGCGCGCACACGTGTGTATGCACATGTGCACATACACACACAAACACACGCACACGTGTGTATGCACATACACACACAAACACACGCACGCACACACATAGAAGTGCTGTTGCACAGAGGCCTGCAGAGATAGCACAGCACAGCACACACTTGCCACTATCTAGTGTTGAGATATACAAAGTACTGGCAAAGTACATCACTGGTCAGCCATTCACACACACAAGGGCTATTGAACTCAGATGGGTTTGAAATAGCCAGCGTGTGTGTATGCCAGGGTGTTTTTCGGTGCCAAGGGCCATCCACAACACATATGCAACATGAAATATGCATGCTGTTTAACTGTAGGTGGCTCTTTTATTGGTCTCTGAAAGCCCTGTGATTAGTCAGCTTATTTGAAAATAGTAATGAATTATACACTTTTTTTGGCTTTTTATGTCTTTATTTAAGAGGACAGTCGAGAGGGGGACAGGGAATGAGTGAGGAGAGAGAGACGGGGAACGGTCAGCAAAGGACCCGGGCCGGAATCGAAACCGAGTCGCCGGCGTAGTAACCCAGTGAACTACCGTAGGGCCATTATTACACTTTTTACAGTATCAAAGTATTTCATTGTTGCAAGTTGTATGCAGTTCACCTGTTTCTTTGAAAGCAATTTAATGTATAAACATCCTCCAAAGCACAACATTCACGCCCTGGAAACAAACTGTAAAAATGGACTTACATGACAAACTCTTGTTCATCCTCAGCCTGAAAGTGATATGTGCGGTTATCTGCAAAGACAAAAACAAAGATGTCAATCGAGAGATTTTAAAGCTTACAGTTCCAGAACTGATACTGTATGCTAAATGTGAACAGACATCACTGTTGAGATTTCAATTTTGCTCTGCTACTGAACTGTCATCCATCATTGTTTCCTATTCAAATACCTGCATTATATGATTAACAGTATCAGACATTGCTATGTCTGAGTTTTCAAATTAACTTCAGCAAGGAGTCAGTTCAGCTGAGCAGTTTAACTGTGGTGTCATTATTCACATTTTTATCTGCATCACTCTGTGGCTACACTGCATGCATTAAATCAAATACATGTCTGCCATGACAAACCTCTACAATGATCAATGGAATTGGCAACACCAGACAGAGCAACAGAGCAAAGACTCTGAATAAATACTAGAGATGTACAGGATCCAAGATCCGGTTCCGGATCCGGCAGGATAATAGGGTTTTTCAGACTATCCGCATCCGGCAGGATCTTAAGCAATGGATCCGGTATCCGGCAGTTACCTAAAAATCAGGATTTGGGGCATCTCTACTTTTTACGTAGCCTAGGCTTTTCAGTCAGTATTTCACAACCCCAATCACTGCATGGAGTGAAGGCCCTTTGGAAGCGGCCGTTGAAGGCAGTGTGGCAGTAAGCCAATGAGTCTTAAAAATAGTTTGCGCCAACGTAATAAAAAGGATGTGTTCAACCCTTTCGTAGGATCCGGTATCCGGTCCAGGATCCGGCAGGATCTTAAAGGGACAGTTTGGTCAATTTCAACATGCAGTTGTATTGCTCACGCTACCCTTGACTTGTCAGTACCTGGTGATGCCACATTTTTCGGCTCAGCCCTTTCCGAGATATGAGCAATTCTAATGGGGGCAGCGTTTGTTTACATTTTTAAAAAATGAAACATAGGCCAACTCCAAATATTTTCCCAAAAGGTACTGCTGTTTGCTAGTTGTCTGCTGATGTTTTATAACCTTTTGGATGTTTTTGGGAATAAATAAAAACGTTTTTTTGAAATGTAAACAAAGAGCTGCCCCCATTACAATGACCAGGATCTCGGAAACGGCTGAAGAAGAAGAAAAAAAAAATCTCAGGCACTGACAAGTCCAGGGTAGTGTGAGCATTACAACTGCATGTTGAAATTGACCAAACTGTCCCTTTAAGCAGTGGATCCGGTATCCGACAGGATCCTAAAAATCAGGATCCGGTGCATCTCTACTAAATACAGTCCATTCTTTTCATTAATTTGTGAAGGAATTTGATATCACATCCAGTGGAGCTCCTGTGTTAGTAGCCTATTCCTTTGTCGTCTCAGTGGCCACACTGGCCTTTAATCGGTGTGACAACAGTAACTTTACTGCTGATTTCATCTCCTCAAATCCATTCTGTTAATAACATCATCCACTGTGTTGAAATACTTTCAGAAACACATGCACGCACGCACACAGTGCCAAAGTGAAACAAACTACACAGTATACACTGGGTGGGGTGGATGTAAAACCTTAGCAGGCGTGTGTGTGTGTGTGTGTGTGTGTGTGTGTGTGTGTGTGTGTGTGTGTGTGTGTGTGTGTGTGTGTGTGTGTGTGTGTGTGTGTGTGTGTGTGTGTGTGTGTGTGTGTGTGTGTGTGTGTGTGTGTGTGTGTGTGTGTGTGTGTGTGTGTGTTTCTGTGCCTGTGCGACTGTGACTTACGGGAAATGAGGTCGAAGCACTTCCTGTCCTCCGGACTGGGCTTCACCTGGCACGTTAGCAGGTTCAACTTCACTGGCTGCCTGTTGGACTGAGAGAGAGAGAGAGAGAGAGAGAGAGAGAGAGAGAGAGAGAGAGAGAGACAGAGACAGAGACAGAGACAGAGAGACAGACAGAGACAGAGACAGAGACAGAGAGGGAGGGACAGACAGACAGACAGACATAGAGGGAGGAACAATTGTATTTTATAAAGAACTTCATTTAGATAATCCATCAAAATCATACTATGCTGTGCTTTGTTAGCTAAGCTAATAAGATAAGCTAATAAGCTGTTTTTGAATTTGCATTTGAAAGAAAGGCGCTTTAATCAGCTGTATTATAATATTTAAAGAATCTCAGAGTTGAAGATGGCATTAAAACAGAGATAAGGGGGTATGTATACAGGTTGTGTTTATCTTTTCCCTTTTCCCAATGTGTTTTTACTAGGGGTGGGCATAGATAAAAAAAAAATTATCTAGATTAATCTCACTGTAATTATGAAATTAATCTAGATTAATCTAGATTAATCTATATCAAAATGGCTCATTCAGAATAGGCACGATAGCGAAATAATGCCGAAAAAAACCTTGGGGTTTCTTAAGACAGATGGCGCATTAGACCAGAGCTCATCTTTTTTTCCAAAATGCATCTCATCTTCAAATAATGGTCATGTTGATGCTTGGAGATGAAAAAATCACATTGTCCACACATGTCCAATATGTTAGGAAGCATTTACAGTTATAAGATACTGAAATTTCAAAATGAACAGCGCTATAAGTTTGTGAAAAGGTGACCTCGCCACTTTTCACTGATTTTAAACCACTCTTTATTTTGGTGAACTTGTGTATTTACTGTGCAACGCGAGGAGCGGGCAGAGCTGGACAGTTGGACACGCACACACACACGCACACACACACCGCTCAGAATCGCATTCTCCTCTCCAATTGCGCACGACACTGCTACACGGGAGCGCGCACCGTTGTGGCAGCATTTCCATCGCGTGATGTCAAGCACTGAAATGGACATGTGTTGAATGATCGGACTCTAAATGTTTCATGTTGTGTAGGCCTATAATGTTTGTGAATTATGTCTGTTTGGTGTGGGGATTCTGTGGGCAACAATGGGCAATGTTTGTCTGCTTGATTTTGTAACTGGCGTTTTGTTTTGGAAAGGTCCTGGAGAAATGGTACGGGCCAATTGTGAATTTTGTGTCTGCATTGGTTAATTGAATAATTGCCTGCGTAGTGAAGGGTATGTAAAACCCAGCTCATTGTTGAGAGTGAGCGAGATAGGCGAAGCAGCTGTTTATCGGTGTAAGCTGTCTTCAGAAATGTTGTTAAAAGTAGCTGCTGCTGAGAGCGGTAACAAAGTGTCAGAAGTTGTGCTTTGACTTTTGTATTGAGTATTTTGAGTTGCCAGTCGAGTTTTGTTAATGTCCTTGACGTTGCCCACGAGCACCTTTTTGTTTTGTCAAAAATAAAAACGCTTCGAAGTTTAATTACGGTTTCCTGACCATCCATCCTCCGACACTCGAAATGGTAACGTCATCCTGACAGGAGAAGAACGAGCTTTTCCACAAAGTTGTAGAGGCAAATACAGATAAATCTATCAAACATTTAGGCTATTTAAACAATATTACCTCAACAATTCAGCATTTCTAATGGAGAGAGAGAGAGAGAGAGAGAGAGAGAGAGAGAGAGAGAGAGAGAGAGAGAGAGAGAATCTGCCACTGACTGTTAAACGGAGAAGCGCTTCCTTTAAGAGAGGGAGGAGCTCTGCGCGTAGTAGGCACAGCAGCCCTCAGCAGAGCCAGGCTACTGGATATGCCTATCTAGAACCTACAGCACTGGCACACGGTGATTTGACAGTTGTTCTCAGAGTTAGAATGCCAGATGAGTTACAACTCGACATGAATTCAGTTTGCAAAAAAAAAAAGACAAGCGCGACAACCGCGAGGTTTATTACCGTCGGACATGAGAATATCTCACTGAATCGCAAATGTGCGCGATTGCAACATTCAGCGAGAGTAGATATTGACAGTTTCAGTTTGACAATCTTCAAAATGCATAGGACTATCACACGGAATATTTTGCAATTATAGCACAGGCAAGATTTCTGGAAGTTGCTGATGTATTCTATGCAATGCGTGAGGAAATGTAGGCTATGTCAGGCTGGTAGCTACTCACCAGGGCTCTAAATTAACTTTTTCCACCACCAGCCAATTTGGCTAGTAGACATTTTTTCTTACCAGCCAAACAGAAGTTCAACTAGCCATTTTTTAATCTTGCCAAAATAGACTATGCGTTAGGCTAGTTGTGTGTTTTTTTTTTATTATTATTATTATTATTATTATTATTATTATGGTTATTTTATTCAAATTTCCACAACAAATAAACACTATAGGCCTAATACTAGGTCTATAATAAGCATATTATATATACTTTTTAAACTTCTGCTTTATTTTTACCTTATTTTTACCTCTGAAAACAATGAATCACATCACACAAGCCACACACACAACAGACCTTTAAACCAAACACACAGCCAAACACTACAAAACCTCACACTCCAAGGAAGGAGAAGAGTTGAGAGGAAAAAAGGAGGAGGAGAGGAGAGGTCCACACATACACACACACACACACACACGTTGTGCAATAATGGATATGATGTCGTGTGTGCCTATAGTGTGTTCATGTGGCCTACAGTATGATGCTATAGGCACCATTATTTCCTCCAGGAGCTCTTCTCTACCATGCGCGACAAAATAACAAGAAGCAAATAATATCACGGAAAAGTTCACTTCCTTTGTTACTTCCATAGCGTACGTAGCGCACGTAGCCTTCTCGCACGGGCATAAAGTCTGCCCTTCTTTCCGATGGCGTGGGCTTTCCAACTTAGTTGCGCCAGAATTTAAAACATTTCAGACGACAACTGACAGCTACGCTCACACTACTCTGACAGCCCGTTCTCCTCCTCTGCCCTTGTTGCAATTTCGTTCCACAACACTCCTGTTATTGAAACTCTTCGGTCAGGTCCTCGCAGCTTAAAAGGGCAGCCTGTTAGAGCAAGGTGTGTCGTGTCGGTGAATGCTAATAGTAACAGTAGGCATAATAGTGACGTTAAAAGTGGTGGAGCGAAAGACAGGAGCAGGGGAGAGTTGCCTGTCAAAATAGTGTGAGCGCACAAGAGCTCTGAAATGCTTTCTCTCCTGGCGCGCGCAACAGCAGCATGGAGTGGCTGCTGCTTCGGAAAGCTCACGGTGGGGTGGGGTCATGACGGGAGTGTTTATGGGTAATGTAGGAAATATCGCCGTATCGTTGTCATACAAGCCGTCGTTTACCGTTCACAATTTACTGTAGGCTACTCGGGCGCTACTAGCCAAATGGGCGGGTAGGATTTTTTTTCTACCCGCCAAAATTAATTTTCACCCGTGTTTGGCGTGTTGGCGTGTGTTAATTTAGAGCCCTGCTACTCACACAATAATGTCTCTCTATGCTTCACCTCAAACAATAACGTCTCTTTAGTCTACCACTTATGAAAAAGCATTCAAACAACAACTACCACGGCAGAGGGATTAATGTTTTCAGCATGCAAACACTTCATATTTAGTAGGTCTGCTGAAACAACAGGTGGAGAGAGGAGAAGCGACTGGAGCGCAGTCTAAAAGCGTCTGTCAATTAAACGCTATGGTGACGTGCATACCCAAACTCCAAACCTATATTTTGAGAATAGATTAACGTGCGATATTTTCTTTATCGCGCGACAAGAGTCTCACATTATCGCAGCACGTTAACGCCGATAACGGCCCACCACTAGTTTTTACACTTTACACTTTTTTTATTCTTTTCAATTTTGTTAGCTTTACTAATGACAATAACTATACAAATCATGGCAGAGTCTGCTGGTCAGAGCAGTGAACAATGGCAGTGGAATACATTAATAGTAATGTAACCCATGACAACAGAATTAATTCAAGTGAAAGAGATAATGATGCACCCTTTCAGCAGCTATAGAGTAGGGTTCAAAACTGTAGCGCTCTCTCTGTCTCTCTCTGTCACTCTCTCTGTCACTCTCTCTGTCACTCTCTCTGTCTCTCTCTCTGTCTCTCTCTCTGTCTCTCTCTCTGTCTCTCTCTGTCTCTCTCTCTGTCTCTCTCTCTGTCTCTCTCTCTCACACACACACACACACACACACACACACACACACACACACACACACACACACACACACACACACACACACACACACACACACACACACACACACACACACACACACATTTTTGCAGAATATAGAACAAAGTGCATTTCTTTTCACACCTCTACTCGGAATAACACCCAATCTTCTTTGAAGGTGTCACCATACCAGCTGTAGCTAGACGCATCATAAAGACTGTTGGGGTGACTGTAGGCAAACTATGAGACAACCAATAAGTTGTTCACTCAATGGAGTTTAGGTGTGAGCAACTATACTTTTTTGATACTTTTTACTCATTTCCCCTTATTTCGTCGAAGTTGGAAGCTGCTTCCAAGTAAACTCTTCCACCTAACATTTTATGATTTCTTTTTTTTTTTTTTTTTAATATTTTTATGGGCTTTTATGCCTTTATTTGACAGGACAGTTGAAGATGGTGACAGGAAGCGAATGGGGCATAGAGACAGGGGAGGATCGGGAAATGACCCCGGCCGGACTCGAACCGGGGTCCCCGAGGGTGGGCATGCAAGCCCAAATGTGGGGGGCTTAGCGCGCTGCGCCACAGCGCCCCCACATTTTATGATTTCAAGGGTTTTATTTCTGGTTTTATGTACAATTCTGATTTTCTGTAATTCCTTGATATGTTTCAAACCTTTCAAGCTACCTAGCATACCTTACCTGTATACCTTTGCCTAACTTGTCTTTTGATCAAACTGTTAAAGCACATTGAGATGCATGTTTGTATGAATTGTGCTATTTAAATAAAAGTTATCATTATTATCATAACATCTTGTGGATGAATGAGAATCTTTGCACACAAGTGTGCCACAGGGTCCATCGAGTTGGGGAGACATGGGAGTTGGTGCCGTGATCTCTATACGAGTTGAATGGGTATGGAAGAGGCCCTTATCAGGCTGGTGGAAGTGCTTGTCAACATGCTGTAACAGTTACAGAAGGGCAGTAGTGTAGGACAGTGTGTGTGTGTGTGTGTGTGTGTGTGTGCGTGCGTGCGTGCGTGCATGTGTGCGTATGGCAGCAGGTTTATAGACTCATAGATTTAAAATATAGAATACCGTAATAATTTATTTGAAGACATTGAATGTGTACAAATGTTTTTTAGAGATGAAAATGAAGGAGCTGGCTATAATTAACCAGGCACAACTAGGAAGGGGGGGGGGCACTCACTATCATGCAAATCAGAATGTATAATTCATTTGAATTAAAAAACATGACTTTGTTCTTTCAACACAGCGCTGTGCTAGTTTGTATTCATCTCACGAACGCCCCAGCATGAATATTCTATTGAGGGTGAATATGCTGATTAAAGTGATTCAAGCAAGCTCAGCATAGACTCACCATCACAGCGGTTTCTAAAACAACGCTCGTCACACGACAATGCTAACCAATGACCAGGCAACCAATGACTGGCTGGAAGCTGCTGCTGCCATGGCTACACCCAGAAATAGCAAAACAAAATACCCAAAACACTGCTAGCACTCATATTTTT
>NC_085865.1:35846086-35851086 GCF_034702125.1 Engraulis encrasicolus | reverse complement strand
CATATACATAAATAGGACGAGGTGGTAGATGTCTGTGAGAGAGGCAAGCTGAATATAAACGTGGCACACCAACTACATTGCTAGGCCACAGCCCATACTTTGCTGACTTAAGATTAGTTCATTGCCAGTGATGTTGGTGACTCTTTGCTGGATCCCTTTTAGCCACATAATAGAATAGAATAGAAACTGACAAATGAGGTCATTTCCAGTTTGCTACGATGGTACAATTTAGTCAACTAAACTCTTCTGAGAAAAATGGAAGCTTTAAAATCTTCACTGACATCTTAATGTGGTACAATATCATGTATGCATACATGTTTGGCACTGTGGGATGATCTGGATATGGGCCGAGCCCTATTGCACTCTGTTCCCTAAACCTAAATCTTCCTACCTGCTACTATCAGATCCCAAGGCCCACACCCTAACCATTTGACTGAAGCTTCCCACACCACATATATTTTTTAAAAGCTACCAAGCAAAAAACTGGTTTGTATAATTCTGTGATATGATGTTGTGCACAAGTGTTAGGGTTCAGTGGCAAGTACTATACATGGGCCAAGCACAGAGCCCTGTTGCATTCCAGTGTCTATGCTTATTTCTTTCATTCCTGTCTCTAGGCCTATTTCTTTCATTCCTGTCTCTAGGCCTATTTCTTTCACTCCAGTCTCTCTGCCTGCCTCTTATTCTATCCAGTCTCTAGGCCTACCTCTTTCAGTCTCTAGGCCTACCTCTTTCAGTCTCTAGGCCTACCTCTTTCAGTCTCTAGGCCTACCTCTTTCAGTCTCTAGGCCTACCTCTTTCAGTCTCTAGGCCTACCTCTTTCACTCCGGTCTCTAGGCCAATCATTTTCACTCCTGTCTCTCCGCCTACCTCTTTCACTGCAGTGACGTCTCTCAGTCTATCTTTTTCACTCCTGTCTCTAGGCCTACCTCTTCCACTTCAGTCTCTAGGCCTACCTCTTTCTGGTCTAGCTGCAGAGAAGACTTCAGTAGGTCCCTCAGCGCAGTCAGCTGCTTCTTCTCCTCATCCTGGGTCTGCTTAATCTGCAAAGAAAAAAGTGATAAAATAAGAACAAAAACAACAACACAAAATAGTAGCAGAGACTTCATGATACAGGATAGAACAGTAAAGTAGCAAGGACTAGAGTAGAGTTGATTACAGAATAGAGACGTTAATTGTACAGAACAGTAAGTAACATAAAGTAGATTGTGTCTTTGGTTTGCCAATGACTTGGACGTGGAATTATGACATACGGTCATTTCAACAACAGAGAGACAGTGTGCTTCTCCAAGCACACACGTAAAGCAGTTACAGCCTATGCATGGTAGCAAAATCTATTCACAAGTACTTTCTATACTGTTACAAGTTGAATGATGAATCGCTCATCAAGATGAATCGCTAAACCACTTTTAGAAGCACTATTTGAAGGTCATTCTGAGGTTGAATAAAAAAAAACGACTTGCCATTTCTTTACAGCTCAAGGGCAAGAATCTAAAAAGATGCCAGATGTACTTACATTGTAGAGGTCAGCAGCCAACTTCTCGATGTACTGTTTCAACTTGTCAGCAGTTTTCAAACCATCCTGAAAGAAACTGTCAAGGAAAAAAGTGGTGGTGTAAATTGGGATGGGATACAAAATATTGATGACACAGTCTGAAAATGACATAACCAAAAAGATTTGTCCAGCTCAAAAAGATTTGTCCAGCCTTAATTGTCAGGAAAAACAATTGGGCCAACTGGGATTGGTCAATATTGAAAATATTTGTGCCAGTTCAATAGTGATGATCAATTTTGCTATATCACGCAGCCATGGTTAGTATGCTACTCAGTGTTTATTTTTTCTACCCTCACAGCAAAACCGCACCCATTTCATTACCAATCTCCAAAGCACTCCATCATTCTGCTGCTGTCACGACACATCTGTACGTGGCTCTGAATATTTATGACATCAAGATCTAAAAACGACTTCACTTTCTGAAAGTTATTTGGAAGTACACGGGCAACCATCCAAGAAAGCAGCAAAAGTTGCTGAGGCCTTGAACTAGCATGGGGACATGACATCACCCATCATTGCTGCCCAAAACCAACCTCCACCACCCCCCTTCAGACCCACCAAAAGCACTGTCATCGAAGTGACCCTCATCTTTTTGGGCCGGCAACCCCTACTTGAGCAGATCCTTTTTCAAGGACCCCACAATAACTACCATCGATGTACAGCTTCAGATTCACTTTCAACTCCTCTGCTGCATCATTTTCTTTCATGAAATTAGGACTGCACGATTATGGAAAAAAATCATTATTGGGTAAAAATCATAATCACGATTATTAATCACAATTATTGATTGTTTACTGATATTTTTGAAAATTTCAACAAAACAAAATATAACCAAGAATGAATTATATACGGAACGAGCAAAATAAAATGAATTGTAATAATTGTGTAGAGGCAATAGCATGAAACTTAGGTGGACAGATTTCTGGCCAGAAACACCAGCCTGTCAGTATGTTCTGGCTTCAAGGCCGCAGGTCACTATTGCCACTATTAAATCACGATTGAAATCACGATTTATCACGATTTTCGATTATTTTCGATTAATTGTGCAGCCCTACATGAAATTGCAACAAACTTCATCACAGACCCCTTGGTAACGCACCACCAAGGACCCACTGACCCAACAAGGACCCACGGACCCCACGGCCACGGACCCCACTTTGAGAAATACTACATAACACTGAATGGCATGACCATTCGAATGCACTGTGGATAAAGCAACAGTAA
Organism: Engraulis encrasicolus; assembly: GCF_034702125.1. Lineage (NCBI taxonomy): Eukaryota > Metazoa > Chordata > Actinopteri > Clupeiformes > Engraulidae > Engraulis > Engraulis encrasicolus. The sequence goes on along the minus strand of NC_085865.1, from coordinate 35,848,307 downwards.
TAAGTATCACACACAGATGTGATCTTCTGATGTGGCTCTTAAGAGGGACAGATTAAGCCCACATCTCTCATTTCATATCAAGTTGGTACTCATCGGCCTTCACTTGAACTCTCAGAAATGCTAATGACGCAACGCACAAATCTTTCCCTCTGGGCTCTTCTGAGAAAGCCAAACAACACAACAGCCTCCGCACATACAGTGCATAGACAATTCCCCCAGCCCACACGTGGGTATAAGACGGCTATATCCAATGGCCTGCTTTCTTTTCATCTTATCCTACATTGCCAGGGTTGCCATTGTAAGCCTGAGATTACTGTCAATGTAACCCCCACACCTAGGTCTGAATAACATATGCTATGCTGTGTTGCCTGATGTGTTTATCCCCTAGAGCCTGGACTGTATACAATATGGTGTCCTTGTTTGTATACAGTATACGGTTTATCCATACAAGTGGCTGCATCCGGAATGCTCACTTGTTCGCTGCATTCACAACGAAACAATGCAACTCACAGCCTGTGTAATAATTTATATAGAGAACAACGTGAACATTTAAAACACAACCCTTTTAAAGAGTGATTAGTTCTAATTAATGAAGACTAAAAAATGTAATCAATGTCATCACATCAAGTTTTTAATGTCTGACTTACTTACGTGTGGCATCGTAATACCAAAACGTTCCTTTTGGAGTAATGAAAAGGGGAAACATAATGCTTAGTGTCAACATCTGAGTGAAATCTGAGACTGTAAGACATCTCCAGACTTACTTGCACTGGGCATGGTAATACTTGATGAGGTTCTGCAGAAGGTCCACTCCTTTCTTGGTTTTGATCTCATTCACTTTGATCAGGTACTGATGGGAGAAAGAAATAAAGAGAAATTTTTTGGGTTGGTTGAGGGAAAAGCAAGTTAAATGATATTCAAAGATGCATGCGAGATCAGCGAGCGGAGTGGGGTGCAGTATTAATACTTTATTATGAATACCGGTACTCATATTATTATTAATAATAATGGCTCCCCAAGCAGCACTAAAAATGATGTTTTTGCTGCTGTCCCAGTTTATTCAGCGGTAATGAAATGCCATGTTCTCCCAGTATGGGACCTTGTAGTCATTGATATTCACTGAGCTGTGTAACAGTGCAATGAAATGGGGGTGTTTTCATCTCCCAACCCATCTGGTGCAGAAGCTGCTGGAGCACCAGCAAACACCAAACACAAAATGGTGGGTAGTGGATTGGATAGGGATGGGGTGTCTGAGATATTTAATAACATGCACCAAAGAATCATCATTGAACAACTGAACTGGGGGGACAGGTCTCGCTCTCTGTCTCTTTAGCTGTCTGTGTGTCGGTCTGTCTGTATTTTTCAGCTCGCTCTCATTCATCTCTCTCTCTTTGATTTTTTTAATCTCTCTCTCCCCCTTTCGATCCAATTCTTCTCTCTCTCTCTCTCTCTCTCTCTCTCTCTCTCTCTCTCTCTCTCTCTCTCTCTCTCTCTCTCTCTCTCTCTCTCTCTCTCTCTCTCTCTCTCTCTCTCTCTCTCTCAGAATGGCGTACATTCAGCAGACTTGGTAAAAATATTGAGGGGAAAAAAGGCAGTGAAAACACGTTCCCGATACAGCTGAATAACACATTAATCTTAATCCCAGTTTATCTGCTGGCAGCCAAATCCACAACAGCTTGCAGAGCTGCTGCAGCTGCAGAGCATTTTTCAGCCTCTTCAACAGAGGAATTTAATCTAGCCTGGTTTCTACTGCTACACGAGGAGAACCGTGTTTCTTGATTTCTCTCTCCCTCTCGTGTGTGTGTGTGTGTGTGTGTGTGTGTGTGTGTGTGTGTGTGTGTGTGTGTGTGTGTGTGTGTGTGTGTGTGTGTGTGTGTGTGTGTGTGTGTGTGTGTGGGGGCGTGTGTGTGTGTGCGTGTGCGTGTGCGTGTGTGTGTGTGTGTGTGTGTGTGTGTGTGTGTGTGTGTGTGTGTGTGTGTGTGTACGTGTGTGTGTACGTGTGTATGTACGTGTGTATGTACTTGTGTGTGTGTGTCTGTGTGTGTGTGTGTGTATGTGTGTGTGCGTGCGCGTGCGTGCGTGTACTCATGTGTGTGTGTGTGTGTGTGTGTGTGTGTGTGTGTGTGTGTGTGTGTGTGTGTGTGTGTGTGTGTGTGTTGCATGCCAGTACATGTGTCTATGCCCCCACCACGTGGTGGTGCTGAGGCTTTGTGTGAATGGG
>NC_085865.1:35831086-35841086 GCF_034702125.1 Engraulis encrasicolus | reverse complement strand
CGGTATGTGTGTGAATTGTACGGTTTCGGTTTTCGGTGCGGTTTGTGCCATCCCTAACGTATACATTAACAACCGGCATAGATTACGGTAGTGTGACACTGTGTGTGTGTGTGTGTGTGTGTGTGTGTGTGTGTGTGTGTGTGTGTGTGTGTGTGTGTGTTTGTGTGTGTGTGTGTGTGGCGTGTGTGTGTGTGTGTGTGTGTGTGTGTGTGTGTGTGTGTGTGTGTGTGTGTGTGTAAATGTGAGAAAAAACAACACGTCACACTCACAACTTGGTTTCATAGTCCTTCCAAGCCTTGTCGAAGGGCTTCTTCAAGTCCTAGAGACAGGGAGGAGGGAGAGATGGAGGAGGAGGAGAGGAAGAGAGGGAGAAAGAGAAGAGAGGGAGAAAAAAGGGGACAGCGAGTCATGGTAGAGAGGGACAGAGAGAGAGAGAGAGAGAGAGAGAGAGAGAGAGAGACAAAATTGAAAAACATGAAAACAAATTTATCAGCTAGCAGCAGGCTGCAGCCAAAATGGCTTCAGCACTCCATGAGAGGATGACTACAGTCACATGAGGGATGGAGGGAGAGAGAGAGAGAGAGGGAGGACACAAAAGAGGGCACAAGGAAGAGTGAGAGGAGAGGGGTGGAAAGAAACAGCGAAAGAGGAGAGTGATAGAGTGAGAGAGTGTGTGAGAGAAAGAGAGCGAGCTAGAGAGTGTGAGAGAGAGAGAAGCAGAAACTGAATTTCAACTGACAAATCATGAGTTCAAAAAACTAGCAATAGAAAAACAAGTGGGAAGAGAGGAGGAGGACGAGAGAGAGAGAGAGAGAGAGAGAGAGAGAGAGAGAGAGAGAGAGAGAGAGAGAGAGAGAGAGAAACTAAGGGGCCAGGAAGGGAAAGGGATGGAAAAAAAGAACGAGAAGAGCGCCTCCAGAAACAACAACAACAGAATGAAAAAAGCATAGCACTCCAAATACTGCTGGTGTTGCAACACATCTCCAGCTGTAGTCCAGTTTTAGCCTCTAGTCTGCATGGTGTGCAGTTGTGGGATTTTGGGGGTTTGAGCTCAGGCCTAGTCATCATTAGTATTACATCACACAGAAGAATCATCGAGGCCTTCGAGCTGGGACTAAATGGAAAATATCCTTTAATAATAGTTTTCCATATTAAGTGGACTGTATTTTATAATCATATTTTTGATGTATATTTTTTTATTTTATAACTGGACTTTGTTATATAACTATATTTCATCCCGATTAAGACTGGACAACAGAATTTGAAGTTAAAATTGACCATCATTTATTGAAGCAGGCTTATGAGAGTCATATGAGCAATGCACGAGTTGAACACAAAATATGAAGGCAAATGTTAGAATAAATGCTTATAACATTAATAAAAAACAATGATGAGTAGTGTGCTATGGTCACATGGGCACATCCCTCCCTGCTCCCTGCTCCCTGCTCTGAGAGACACGTCACAGAGCATCTAAGGTCTTACTGTGACTTATGAGTCACTGTGCTCTGATGCTGAACAGTGGTGAGTAGCCACAACTAAAAATGTTATGAAGCTACATACGTACATGACTTGTGTCAGATGGGGTCAGATTTGACCCTATAGCTTCCTGGTGGGGTCAATTCCTTCTCTCACAATGCTGGAACTAACAGTACTGTACTATAGAGGAGTAATACATGTGCAGGTTAACTGAAGCAACTTGTGTTATATATCAGTATGGTTATTAGGAGGGAGTAGGAGATATAATGTATTTATCCTGTACAAATCTTAACTGTTATGCTTTTTAACCAACTCACATCGATCTTTTGTTCTTCCACACCCTGTCCTTGGCTTTGTGTTGAATTCCCTCCAACTATGATGTGTGCAATGCACCACACAACATAAAACTTGCATTGCTTTGGCTAGATGAGTTCATTTGCAGTTAGTTAGCATATAATTTCCTACCAGCTTTTTAAAAGCATTATCAACTGCCAAACAGCTGGTAGTCATTATTCTATTGCAGCGAATGACTCAGATGTTATGTGTTTGCCAACGACAGGGTGGTGTTTCGGGAGGGCTGTGGCGGACTACAGTAATTTGGCCTGCCAGAGAAATACAGTAAACACACACAGCCCTTGACCAAAGAGCGGTAATGGTACTGTACTGTACATTATGCTGAGGTCATGATGGTGTAATCTCTCTAGCTCAGGGTCGTTGCGGTGTCATTAGCATGGCTAATATCAGTGACGGCTAGGCCGCAGTTTATGTGTTTTCATTAGCATGGCTAATATCAGTGACAGCTAGGCCGCAGTTTATACGTTTCTCTTTCCCACTAACGGCTACTACAAGGAGGAAACACTCCCTCAATCCCTCCCTCCCTCCCGCTAATCTCTGACAAGCAGTTAGCTCAGCTCGAGCCCCTGACAGGATGTCAGACTGTCCTGTCGAGGAGACGAGAGGAGGGAGGGAGGGGGGAATTCTGGGATTGTGAGGGGGGGGGGGGGGGGGTGTGTGTTTATATGTCTGCGTGCCAGAGTCAGCCAGCCACGCCTTTACTGTTGCTAAGTCGCCAAGGTCGTGACCTCCTTCACACTGTACACTAGCTCCAAGCACAACATTGGGTGGGGAGTGGGAGAGGACACTCAGGACGGCAGTAGGAAGGAAGACACTCAAGATTTACAGCCTTGTTATGGACAGTGAGCCAATGACCACAGCCAGATAATCTGATGGCCTCCTCCCTCCTCTCTCTTTTCTCTCTCCGTTTTCTCCCCCCTTTTTTCTCAGTCTTGCCCAATCCATCTCACTTGCTCCCTTTTACCATCATCTACTCCTCCTTCTCCTCCTCCTTCTCTTTTTGGCTCACTTCAAGCCAAGCAGGTCATATTATCTCAGCCAACGTTTAACTGTTCCTTTAGGCTTGCTGCCATTTTGTATAGCACTGTCCATAACTACTACACTGGCTGGAAGAATGGGTTGGAAGAATGGGTTGTTTGGGAACATTTTAGTATAAATACATCGGTGGCCTGACGGTCAAGGTAATGGCACGAATAGATCAGATGTGACTTGAGCAACACTGATGACATAAGTAACAGAAGTAATGTTTTCGGTCATGTTGGTTTGTCTGTCTGTTCGTCTGTCAGCAGGATATCTCAAAAACCTTTGGACGGATTTGGATGACACTTTGTGGATTTGTTGGAAACGACCAAAAGAACAAGTGATTACATTTTGGTTGTGATCCGGATCACGAACCAGAACCAGGATTTTTTTTAAAGATTCTTAACCATTGCTAGCCCAGAAATCTAGACGCTCCTAGTGACCGTAAATTGAATTGCGGGACTGGGCGAATTTTGACATTCCAGTTTCTAACTTAAAATAAAAATAGGGCGTAACATTATCAAATGTTCTATCAAACAGCTTCCTTGGCATAGGTCTGCACTCTCTGAGTGCATTTCTAGTTGACTTCGTATCAAGTCGCTGGCGACAGAAGAGACAAAAGAAATTTGGTAGACAAAGAGGCGATTCGAGCGACTTGCACGACAGTTTATAGTTCAACTTCAGCGAATAGTATGCTAATTAGCTATGATGCGGTTCTGCAATAGCTGCAGCAGCCAATCGCAATATCAGAATGCTTGCATTCTGCTTTTAACAGGCATACTCTGTCGCTTCCATCGCTCGTGTCACTCTTGCCATGAATACAGTCCAGCGATTCTTTGTAGCTAGGTCGCCTTTGGTGTGTTGACAGGGTAACAGGCTTGTGATGCACAAAGTGCCCATGGCGTGTGGTGGTGGATGCCAAGGGATGCCAGGCATCCATTATTCCCCCAACAACAGCTTTCATATTCGTTAATCATTAAAGCATTCTGTCTATCGAGTCTCCTGTTTTAATATTCCCTGGATCTCATTTTCTCAGTAAGTATTTTCCAGCTGGGGAAATAGCGCCCCCGCCCCTTCCCATAGGCTAACCATCTGGTGAAACAAAGTACTACACGTCTCCCAGTGCTTAAAAAAAAAAAAAAAAACGGTGCCAACTCGAGTTGGCAGCCCTAAATTTTGAAAAAAACGAATGCTTTACCAATCATACTGCTCAAAATTGGTCACGAGAGAAATCATCTCGCCCGTCTATGATTTGCCAAGGAGGGAAACGGATGATACTTCAGGATTGGCAGCCACTTAACTTGCCAGTAGAAACTACATTGAACAGGCTACGGGCAAAATAGTGACAGTCAAAGCGCGCGCACACAGCCAATGGCTCCCAGTGTCAAGGCGGCAATGCATAAAATGGATTTAACATAACGACAGGATCTTCACGTGGACACATACACGTTCGGGATAACTTCTACAACGGTAGGCAAACTTGGTTTATTGTTTCAGAAAGGTAGATTATAAGCAGGCAACCTAACGTTTTGTGCAGCTAGCTTTGTTGCGCTGCTTGTTAGCTCTTGCTATTATTCATGGCAATAAGCTATGGTGATTCGATGGAATAAAGTGCCACCAGGTCCTAAATATAAGCATTATGCCACTTCTCTGTGCTCTGTTTCAACCATGTGCATCAGGGTTACTTTTCCATGGGTTTTTTTTTTTTTTGCATGATTGCGCAGGAAATCGCCATACATCTGGCAACCATAGCGAGTGGACACACAACATTTGACATTTGATACAAGACGTACACGTCACAGAGCAGCCGGTTGAACCTAGTCATCTGAATAACTTTCAAGTGGTCAGTCAGTGCATGGTGTTTGGTGTCTGTGTTATTGCATTTTGTTCTATGTGGCATTTGAACTGGCTTTAAGGTTTAAGGATGAGACTGAATTGTGTTTAGGGGGCTTGTTGTGGAGCATCTCGTGTCGTGTGTAAAGTGCAAATTCTGGCGGTGTTGCTAGTCACTACTCCGACTCTGAGCAAAGTATTTTTCTTGTTATTTCTTAACAAAAGTAGTCGCCCGCATGAGCAAGAGCTGTAGCTGCGCGCGTGGTGTGCTGTCGAAACAAAACAGTTAAGACCTCTGCATCCCATGCTGCGCAGCAGTTCTGGGCAGTTCTGGTAAACACCTTCCTGGCTCGCAAATATGCAACGCATCTCATAAATGATACCTTATTGATTTTATTCTCATGGACTCGATCGCCAAACTTTCTGCCCAGCTTGTTGTCCCAGTCAGCCGCAGGTGACCCGTACATAACATTAGGGACAGTTCTAAACCACTGGTAAACGCCTTCCTGGCTCGCAAACATGCAACGCAACTTATAAATTATACCTTATTGATTTTATTCTCATGGACTCGATCGCCAAACTTTCTGCCCTGCTTAATAATAATGTAATGATAATAGCAGTTGTAATAATATTGGTACTACTAGTAATAATAATTAATTAAAAATGTTATCATTATTTATTTATTTTTCTCCTTGGCTTCCTCGGAAAAAAAAAACGATGCCACGCTACTGCAAAGTGCCAGTAGTGTCACTGAGGTACCCAGTGCATGGAAAACGACCCAATACATTGCTCTCTGGTCCCCATTGTCATGACTCCTGTGCTCTCTTGCTAAAGTGTCTGGTGGGTTTAACAAAGACTTTATGTCTTTGTGCACACTCTGTTGTGGTGTACTGTAGAAATTCAGTATTATCACTTAGACGAATGGGTGGTGTTTGTCATTGGGGTTCAGTTTTCTTTTGTTTGTGTTCAAAATCTCATGGTCACACTAGGATCACTTAAGCCATGAAAACGTTTTCCTCTATTTTTACGTCTTTCTTCTCCATCAATCATCCTCCTCCCATCCTCTTCCTCCTCTACCTCCTCCATTTTATCTATCTAGCTCCTCATCCTTTTCCTCCTCGTGGCATGTCTCTGCTGCTATCTCTTCCTGTGTGTGTCTGAGAAACAGGAAGCTGAGCTGACACTTACCCCCTTCACTCCCTTCAGGTCCCCCTTCAGGAAGGAGTCCAGCGTGAAGATCACATTATGACTCAGGCTCTGCAACTGAGAGGAGAGAGAGAGAGAGAGAGAGAGAGAGAGAGAGAGAGAGAGAGAGAGAGAGAGAGAGAGGGGGGGAAGAGAGAGAGAGAGAGAGAGAGAGAGAGAGAGAGAGAGAGAGAGAGAGAGAGAGAGAGAGAGAGAGAGAGAGAGAGAGAGAGAGAGAGAGAGAGAGGAGAGAGAATGGGGGAAGAGAAGGGGAATAAAAGGAAAGAAAAGAAAGCATACAAAGTCATTATATTTCATGGGCACATAAAAGAGCAGAGGCACAGAGGGGGGCACAGAAGAAATGCCATAAAAATCAATCATCAGGCCAACTAGGCTTCACCCTGCCCTCCATGCACTACATGCCTGGCTAAATTACAGCAAGTCTGAGAGTTCACGCCATAGGAACTGGCCTGGCTAAAAGACATCCCTCGCTCTTTTTCACGCCATAGGAACTGGCATGGCTAAAAGTCATCCCTCGCTCTTTTTCACGCCATAGGAACTGGCATGGCTAAAAGACATCCCTCGCTCTTTTTCAATTCACACTCTATTTTTCTCCTCATCTCACCGATGGTGTGAGAACAACCTTTCATTTACAGTTTTGTCCATACAGTACCTTCGTTTTTTTATTTTCACGTTTCTCTCTCAGCCCTTTTCAAGCCAATTCAATTCTTTCATCTCTCTCCCTCTCCCTCTCCCCTTTTCTCCATCTTTCTCTCCATCTCTCTCTCTCCATCTCTCTCTCTCTCCATCTCTCTCTCTCTCCATCTCTCTCTCTCTCCATCTCTCTCTCTCTCCATCTCTCTCTCTCCATCTCTCTCTCTCCATCTCTCTCTCTCTCTCTACAGCTTTGCAATGGAGAAATCGATGCCTGGCTGCAAAGGCTGTCCAAGGTTAGCGCTCTGCTCTCTGCTCTCTGCTCTGCTCTGCGCTGTAGCCAAGGCCCTGTCCTATTCTGTTATCATGCTAGCTGCTGGTGGGTGGGCACTAGCAGTAAAACATTATTGATCGGAAAATGAGATTGTACTGTTAAGCACGTGCGGCCTACCACCCAGCCAGCCAGCCACCCACCATGGCCCTGCTGGCCGTCTCACGTGGGCATGTAACACTCTGCTCAGCAGCTATAAATGGGTTCTAAATTTGTGTTCTAATTTTGTTTTCCCCAGGCTGCGCGAACCTACACTACCGTTCAAAAGTTTGGGGTCACCTTCATTTTTCCAGTTATTTGTTTGCAACTCAAGTCGCAAACATTTTTTAAATAGCTTGAAATGGAATAATGGAAAGGACTGAACAGCCACAGGTGAAAAAAAGGTTGGATTACCCATGAAATTGGTTAAACTGGACAGAAGAGTGAAATCTAACCAAGCTTTTTCACCCATCTATTACATAGAAATACGTGTTCTAGTCCATTTTTCTACAGACATTTCTTTGGTTTATCAGAGAATGCATGGAACTATTGGAAAGCTCAGTGTCTGCCCTTTCCAATGGTAGGTGTATGACATTTGTTGGGTTGCCACCTCGTCCGCAAATTCAAGTCAAAGTAGCTGCATGGTTTTCTAGTCATCAGAATGAACCTACTTATGAATGCACGATCCATTGTCTCAGCGATGGTTTAGTGTGCAAGCCAGTGCCATACATCGTTGGAAAGTGTAGATTCTCCTCTTTCAAATGATGTGTACATCATCCTGCATTGTATGGATTGACAAGAGCAGACAACTTTTGCATGCATGGGGCTCATAGAGCTCATGGGCAATTCTGGACCCCATCTCATACCGGGAATCTGTAGAACCGCAACTGGCTATTATTAATGCCAAAGGAGTCTACACTTTGATTAGTACACCAGACTAGACACTACCTTAGTAAAGGTACACTTTGATTAGTCAAAAGTTAGTGATACATTTTGGTCTATTCTATGCATTGTCTATACAAGTAAATCCACTCAACAGTTACTTTTTCCCAATATCAAATTGCTTATTTGTTGCATGCATTAATTTCAGAGAACAATAACCCTATACACTGATTTTATACCAGAACTGAAATTGAAAAGGAATAAGCTTAACTGTCAGAAAGAAGTATTGTGGGAGGAAAGTGTGGTGACCCCAAACTTTTGACCGGTAGTGTAGCTGCGCACAACTCAACTTCTGATTGTTGGAAACCGCTATCGACTACCATAGTTATTCGACTAACATAGTTTAACACTACTACGATATTACACCCAGTCATAAGAATTATAATACTTTACAACTTGGTAATTGAAATTGTGCTAACAACACACATATAACAGGAGTCAAGTCTTAGTGCATTCACACATATCCCAAACATAACTTAAACATTTTGCTGCAGTTCACAAAGGTGGGTAATTACTGTACATTATAGAGCAGAAACCCTGTTGTTGTTTCAGAAATAAACATGCATGACTGTTGCATTATGTAGGCTGACAAACTCATATAAACATCAAAAAACAGAAGGGCCTGCCCTCAATAGTGGCCTAGTTAAACGAAAGAAAACCGCAGGAACTAAAAATGTATTTTGTCTGACGCCCATCACAAAAAGACGTCATGCTGTGGTTCCTGAAATGTAAAATCATTTTTTTCCCCCCAGAGATTGAAAGGGCAGGCAGGAATTTAGTCCTGATCTGGTTGCAAATTAAATTGCAAAGGAAATCACATAAAAAAGGATTTACACTTCTTATATTAAAATGTGGGTCATGGGGGTGGTTGTCAGTGATTACCAAATGTATTTTATTTGTACTATTTTGGTCACACTGGGCTTTTGTAGGGACACTGACAATGAGTAATGGGACGACGAAGGAGGTAATACACACAAAATAAGGAATCCATGACAGCTTTCAATGACCGTTCCGAAAAAAAAAAAAACATAAGAAGATGAAGTATACGTCAAGTATACGCGTGTGTGTGTGCACTGAGAGCGAGAGATGAGCTTCTGGTGTACAGTAGGTGTGAGGGAGGTGTCTGTGTGTGTGTGTGTGTGTGTGTGTGTGTGTGTGTGTGTGTGTGTGTGTGTGTGTGTGTGTGTGTGTGTGTGTGTGTGTGTGTGTGTGTGTGTGTGTGTGTGTGTCTGTGTGTGTGTGTGTCTGTGTGTGTGTGTGTGTGTGTCTGTGTGTGTCTGTGTCTGTGTCTGTGTCTGTGTCTGTGTCTGTGTCTGTGTCTGTGTCTGTGTGTGTGTGTGTGTGTGTTTATTTGTGTGCACCGAGAGCGAGAGGTGTACAGTAGGTGTGAGCAGAGTATGTAGACACATCATGCTGTCGGTCACTGTCTGGTTTCCGCCATGGCCAGTTCACACCTTCAGCTGTACAAAGCAACACCACACACACACACACACACACACACACACACACACACACACACACACACACACACACACACACACACACACACACACACACACACACACACACACACACACACACACACACACACACACACACACACACACACACACACACACACACACACACACACACACACACAACCCCAGAAGCTCATCTCTCGATCTCAGTGCATGCACACAGACACACACACACACACAGAAATGTAGAGACACGTCACTTTGTCACTCTAAATGGGATGCCTGTTGCCACAGAAAAATTATTGGCCTGGATTGAAAGTGGCAAATGCCACAAGAAGGTGACACCCAGACTTGAACAGAGCAGATCACACATTCAGACACACACACACACACACACACATGCAAACCCACACACACACACTCTCTCTCATCACTCAAGAACCGGTGTGTGTTTTGTGCATGCTTGACAGCATGCAAATACGTTTGAAAATTGTGTGTGTGTGTGTGTGTGTGTGTGTGTGTGTGTGTGTGTGTGTGTGTGTGTGTGTGTGTGTGTGTGTGTGTGTGTGTGTGTGTGTGTGTGTGTGTGTGTGTGTGTGTGTGTGTGTTTTATCTGTATGAATGAGCATGTAAACAATAATACATTTGAAAATGTGTGACTGTGTGTTTTTGTGTGCGTACATGCACACCCACTTGTGTGTGAATAAAGCAGAGCCTTATTATCCGTCAGAAAAGGTCAAATAGAATCCGAACCTGCGGACCGAAC
>NC_085865.1:35821086-35826086 GCF_034702125.1 Engraulis encrasicolus | reverse complement strand
GGGCTGCCGCCTGCCACAAAGCAGAGCAGTGAAAGAGTAAGACTCACCAGCACCCACGCACAGATGCACGCATGAAACAGACACGGCAAACACACGCTTATGAACCTTATGAACACCTACCTACCGAGGTCTGGTGTGCTGTGTATTCAGAGGTGCTCTTCTACATACCTCCGTTGTAATAAAGTGGTTATTTGAGTTACAGTTGCCTTTCTACTAGCTCGAACCAGTCTGGCCATTCTCATCTGACCTCTGACATCAACAAGGAATTTTGCACCAACCGAATTGCCGCTCACTGGATATTTTCTCTTTTTCAGACTATTCTCTGTAAACCCTAATGGTGGTTGTGCATGAATATCCCTGTACATCTGCAGCTTCTAAAATATTCAAACCGGCACATCTGTCACCAACAACCGTGTCACGTTCAAAGTCACTTAAATCATCTACAGTATCTCCCCCATTCTGATGCCCAAATGCAGTGAGTTACCACCATGTGATTGGCTGATTAGAAATTTGTGTCAATGAGCAGTTGGACAGGTGTGCCGTTGACCGTATGTGACATCTCCAAAACTAGCAGTACTCTAACATTTCCAGCATGACGATCATCAGAGGAGAGTCTATGTTATGGGGTTTTAAATGATATGAAACGTTGGAAGTTACATTTACAACACAAAATATCACAAATATCATTTCAGGGGACCTAGTCAAAGTGGCTGTGTTAACTATGAAGTACTAAACCCTGTACTCTACAGGTACATACTCACTGCTACTACAACAGCTGATACTATTACTGTATTGTACTATTAAACACCAAAGAAAATGATAAAGATGCAGCACACTCTGCCCCATGTTATATTAGAAGAAGTGACGTGTTGTGCATCTGGCCTTGAAGTCCGACCTTGACTATTACTGTACTCCGGGCCGGCCCAAGCCTTTATGGGGCCCTAAGCAAGAATTCATCAGGGGCCCCCATACCACCACGTTCTCAGCATCAGATGCTTCATAAGCTTCACTTACTTGCACAAATGAGTGGTAGGTGCTAAGGACATAGGTAGGCTGCCTGTAGATTGTGTACCCATCATGCACAGCACTTCTTGAGGCAACATTTCTCAAACAGAAAGCCATTAGACACAAAGGAATATAGGAATATCTTAGTTTTGTTTCAAAACTATCACTCTGTTATATTATGTGTTTCTTGTAGGGCTTTTGCAACTAAAAGTGGTACATTGAAAATGACGTTGTACCCACAGTAATTGAGGTGTCCTCCAATATATTCATTTCTTCCTGGAACTTGCTGCTGCTGACCCGGGCCCCTGGTGGCAATGGGGCCCTAAGCCAGTGCATAGTTTGCTTATGCCTCAGGCCGGCCCTGAGTGTACTCACCAGGTTCTTGAGGAGGGCGGTGAGCTCCTTGGTGAGGGTGGAGAACTTGACGAAGGCGGTGCCCAGGTCGGGGTTGTCACGGCTCATGAAGTTCCCGCCAAACTTGTCCAGCGCCTGCGCATAGTTCTCCTCATTCTGCACATGCTCTGTCAAGGGTGTGTCCAGACAGAGAGAGAGTGAGAGAGCGAGAGACAGAGAGAGAGAGAGAGAGAGAGAGAGAGAGAGAGAGAGAGAGAGAGAGAGAGAGAGAGAGAGAGAGAGAGAGAGAGAGAGAGAGAGAGAGAGCACCCACACGCACAAGAAGGGGAGGAGGAAGAGGGGACCAAAGAGTTAGGCCAGGGCCTGACAGGATGAGCGGCATTATAAAAACATTATAATAACAACAATACAGAGCCTTGGGGGACGTAAAATGGAGGACATCACATCTGTGCTACACCCCTACAGTCCTTTCCTTCCCTCTCCTCTCATATCACTGCTCACCCTGCCGTTCATTCAGCTTATTGTGTTAAGTTATATTGTGTTAAATTATATTATGGCACCGACTATGTTAAGGTCAGAGGCTGCCAAGTCCCCTCAGGGAAAACACATACAGACACACACACATCCGCATGTGTATGAGCACACACAAACATACACTCGCCTCCAAAAGAGTTGTCGCCTACCCATCTGTTTGGAATAACAGCTAATAACCTGACTTTCAATTAATCACTTGGCTTCAGAAGTCACTCATATGAAAGCTACAACCCTCTCGAATGAAAATGTATGTACAAAAATAAATTTCATGCACCAAAGAAAGATTGACCCTTTAATGAACACAGACAGGGTAGATTTTGACAAGACAAAAGTTTTGTCGTCTATCGAACATAATGTGAAAATGAGCAGATAAGTCACTTCAAAACACTTCAAATACGCAGATCGGGTGTCATACTTAATCACTGGTTCACTCACACCTCTCCAGAAAATCAACTTTGGCCTTAGGTGTATGTTTAGGGTCATTGTAATCATGGAAAGCAAGGCAATGAAAATCAATGGAGTTCAATGAGAGATGGTGACATATTTGCTATTCGTAGAGCAATACATTTTTAACTTCATGATGTAATCAATGATAAAAGCCCTCACACACCAGCAGCATGCATGCAGGTCCACATAAGAGCTGTATCCCTCCCATGTTTGACTTTAGGCACCATGTATTTTTTCCAAATTCTTCACCTTTAACACCAAATAAGTCTCTCCCACTGTCCTGTCTCAAAAAAGCCAGCCAAGAGCATGTCAGGCCTAATTCTGACAAAAATGAAGGCTAATCGGACTAATACTCTGAAGTCAAGATCCCAAGATCAACCATTTTAGAACTGATAGCATCAAAACTATATGGTGTTGGAGATGAAGAATATGAAAAAAGATAAATGGTGCATAAAGTGAAACATGGTACAGATACAGCTCTTATGACGAGCTGCATGCATGCTGCAGGTGTTTGAGGGCTTTTATCATTGATTAAATCATGAAGTTAAACATGTATTGCTCTACGAATAGCGAATATGTCACCATCTCTCATTGAACTGCATTGATTTTCATTGCCTTGCTTTCCATGATTACAATGACCCTAAACATACACCTAAGGCTAAAGTCGATTTTCTGGAGAGGTGAGAGTGATTCAGTGATTAAGTATGACACCCAATCTGCGTATTTGAAGTGTTTTGAAGTGACTTATCTGCTCATTTTCACATTATGTTCGATAGGCGACAAAACTTTTGTCTTGTCAAAATCTGCCCTGTCTGTGTTCAATAAAGGGTCAATCTTTCTTTGGTGCATGAAATTTATTTTTGTACATACATTTTCATTCGGGAGGGTTGTAGCTTTCATACGAGTGACTTCTGAAGCCAAGTGATTAATTGAAAGTCAGGTTATTAGCTGTTATTCCAAACAGATGGATAGGCGACAACTCTTTTGGAGGCGAGTGTATACACACACGCACATACACACCCTTATGAGCACATATTACACACACACGCGCGCACACACACACACGCACACACACACACACACACACACACACACACACACACACACACACACACACACACACACACACACTACACCCCACACATACGCTCAGTGTCACATGTCTCATGTGGCCATCCGCCCACATCTTCCCTGCCTGCAGAGCTGAAGGCCTGGTGCAAACAGACCTCTCAGACGCCGTTACGGCTCGATAGCTTTTGCAGTGTTTTGTGTCTGTCTCCTGTGCTGGGGTGCATTTCTGAAAAGCGTAGTTGCTAACTATGTTAGCTACTTTGTTGGTTGCAATGCAATTTCCCATTGGCAACTGCCAAAGCTGCTAACTCCTAGCAACTACGCTTTCTAGAAACGTGCACCTTTTGTGTCTGTCCCTGTGTCTCCCTTACACAGTTAGTGTTTTGGGAAAAATGCAGAAAATGTTCCATACACTGTTGCAGCTGAGAGTTTTGTAATGTTTTCTGCTGGTCAGTCGTGCCGTTTGGCCCTTTGTTTCCTAGTATACACTATTGCGGCTGTTTGAGTTTTGTAGTGTTTTGTTGTGTTTTCTACATACTACTGCTATACCTTGTTGTGGTTGTATGCGTGTCTCCTATTCAGTTTGTCCCTACACTGTCCATTTGATGTAAATGTGTGTAAATTCTGGTGTGTTTTTTATGTGTGTCTCCTGTGTCGTCTCCTCTCTCTCTCCATGTGCCACACCCTGTTGTGTGGCTGTGAGAGGCTTATAGGGTCTTGTGAGTAAGGATAGATCAGTATCGGTATCGGCCGATGCGCGTGTGGTTTTGGCCGATACGCAATATTTATTATTTTATGTCATTTTTTAAAATGACCGCACCAAGACACTTTTTCTTTTATTACTTGATTGTTAGATATTACTTGATTGTTAGAGTGGGTGTTTAAATGTTACAAGTTCTACCTCAATTTGATCATGTTAAAGGAATGTTTATTTTTAACTTGAGACCTGGAACATTTGTCATTTTTGAACCTTTTTTTGAACCCATATCGGCCCCAAATATCGGGTATCGGAAATCGGGTATCGGCCAAGGGTGATGAAAAAAAAAAAATCGGTATCACATCGGCCATTAAAAAACCTGTATCGGTCGACCCCTACTTGTGAGTCTTTTGTGGTATTTGTCCCTTATGGCTTTGTAGCCTGAGACTTCTGTGTCATCATTTGGATGGTTCGTTGACATTTTTAGACTTTGATGTTCTGTGTTTTACCAGTATTTTTTTAAAGGTGTAGCTTAGTTATCGTTTGGATGAGTGTTGGATTATTTTTAGCCTAATTCGCACCACTATACTATATATATAGACAGTGTGATTCAGACTCTCAACACAACTGAGTCAGGTCAATGAAGGGGAAATGGCAGCCGACGTGGCGTGGCGAGACTACTCATAACAGTTTTAAGGGTCGGTAAACAAGTGCAGCCTGTAGTTCTGTTTACGTCTATTGCGATATTCGGGCACAGGGACAGGCACACAGGAGGTGAGCCCTACCACTGAGAGCAATCAACAGCTTTAATGCATCACAGGGGGTGGGGGGGTTAACAAATATGAGAGAGAGAGAGACTTTGAATTGAAGAGAGAGAGAGAGAGAGAGAGAG
>NC_085865.1:35811086-35818586 GCF_034702125.1 Engraulis encrasicolus | reverse complement strand
CTCTCCTGTGTGTGTGTGGACATGTGAATATTTTTTTTCTCATCACATTAGTTATACTGTTAATATTATATCTTTAATTTTGTGGGCATCTGTGGGGTGCTTCCAAACATAATCTCACTGTATTTATATAGTGACAATAAAGCTCTCTACTCTCTACTCTACTCTCTCTATTCTATTCTACTCTACTTCTCTTCTCTTGCTAGTCGGGTGCTGTGGTTCTTACCTTGGCCAGAGCTGTAGATGGCCTTCACAGACTTCTTAACCTTTTGCAGTGACGTGCGATCCTGGTCCAAAGCCTAAATGAGAGAAAGAGAGAAATAGAGAGAGAGACATTGTCATTACCACAGAGAACAAGGGACTCCATATACACATCAAATACAGCTTACAAAATCAAACACCACACTCTGAAATGCCTTATGCAACATTGTGGCAAATCACTGTTGTGATTTTTTTTATTTAAAAGTTATTAGCGATGACGCAGTAGACTATCTGAGCAATTGAGTGAGGTCTTCAGTGCGTGTTCACTATAACCATTTCAGAG
The DNA here is from genome assembly GCF_034702125.1 of Engraulis encrasicolus. Classification (NCBI taxonomy): domain Eukaryota; kingdom Metazoa; phylum Chordata; class Actinopteri; order Clupeiformes; family Engraulidae; genus Engraulis; species Engraulis encrasicolus. Next base: position 35,818,045 of record NC_085865.1, on the reverse strand, counting down.
CAGAAAGACAGCCATGATATTATGCTGGTGCATATTACTATGCATCGTTTCCATTTGTCAGGTACGCACCACCAACTGCAGTACGCAACCATTGCACACAAGACACCTACGCAAAAGGGTAGCGAGCAGCTTAACTTGCCAAGGAAAAGAAAGTTTCCAGAAACAAATGACTAACAGAATGTTGAAGCAGAGAATGAAAAGGAAAAAGCACTGAAATGGCACACGGGTGCACAGAGAGGTATCAGCAGAGTAGAACAAAAAGAAAGACAGAACGAGACAGAGAGAGAGAGGGGGGGGGAGGGAGAGAGAGAGAGATCTCTCCATTTTGCTAGTAGAAGACTGCCTAAAGCTCGGCAGATGCTGCAGTGAGTCATCACAGAGCACTCTCTCCCTCCCTCACTCACTCACTCCTTCCCTTCCTCCCTCTCTCTCTTCCTCCCTCCCTCCCTCCCTCCCTCCTTCTATCTCCCTCCCCATCTCCCTCCTTCTCTCTCTCCCTACCCATCTCCCTCCTCTCTCTCCCTCCCTCACTCCTTCTCTCTCTCCCTCCCCATCTCCCTCCTCCTTCTCTCTCTCCCTCCCTCCTCCTTCTCTCTCTCCCTCCCCATCTCCCTCCTCCTTCTCTCTCTCCCTCCCCATCTCCCTCCTCCTTCTCTCTCTCCCTCCCCATCTCCCTCCTTCTCTCTCTCCCTACCCATCTCCCTCCTCTCTCTCCCTCCCTCACTCCTTCTCTCTCTCCCTCCCCATCTCCCTCCTCTCTCTCCCTCCCTCCTCCTTCTCTCTCTCCCTCCCCATCTCCCTCCTCCTTCTCTCTCTCCCTCCCCATCTCCCTCCTTCTCTCTCTCCCTCCCCATCTCCCTCCTTCTCCCTCTCCCTCCCCATCTCCCTCCTCTCTCCCTCCCTCACTCCTTCTCTCTCTCCCTCTCTCCCTCCCTCTCCCTCCCCATCTCCCTCCTTCTCTCTCTCCCTCCCCATCTCCCTCCTTCTCTCTCTCCCTCCCCATCTCCCTCCTTCTCTCTCTCCCTCCCTCTCCCTGCACATCTCCCTCCTTCTCTCTCTCCCTCCCCCATCTCCTTCTCTCTCTCCCTCCCCATCTCTCTCCCTCTCTCCCTCTCTCCCTCTCTCTCCCTCCTTCTCTCTTCCTCCCCCCTTCATCACTCGATGCTACCCCATCTCTACATCATATTCTCCGCATCCTTCTCTTCGTCTAGCTCCTGCTTTCTTGATCCCCCCTCTTTCACTCTCCACTTTCTCACCCTCTCTCCCTCTGTCTCTACGCATCCTTCTTTTCACCTGACTCTCTCTCTCTCTCTCTCTCTCTCTCTCTCTCTCTCTCTCTCTCTCTCTCTCTCTCTCTCTCTCTCTCTCTCTCTCTCTCTCTCTCTCTCTCTCTCTCTCTCTCTCTCTCTCTCTCTCTCTCTCTCTCTCTCTCTCTCTCTCCCCCTCCCTCCCTCTTGTTCTTTTAGTTTAGCACTCCATATCAGAGCTTCAGCAACCCCCTGCTTAAACACTTATTTGTAATACCACCACCATGCGTGTGAGGGAAAATCAGGACAGCCCACTAGAGAAAAATCAGCATTTAGTTTTCACAACACCATCGCCAATTAGGACTTGCAGTGAGTGCAGTGGCCTGTTTAGACGCCGCCACTGGTTTACCTCACGCACAAAACTGGCGGCAGAAATATGTCCCTTGCTTTGTCCCTGTATCTTTAATTTATACACTTCCCCTTGTCTTTTCCCTATCTCGCTTTCCTGCTTTCTTTCCTTGTTATTTCCTGATCTCAAAATAGCTGCGCTGAGCATACACAAAGCTATGCATCCCATCAGCCATGGACAGATGCAACACAATGCAAAAACAGCACGAGGAGAAAGATAAAGTGTTGCGGCAATTCCACAGAAAATAGCAGACACAAGAAATTGTTTTTTTCTATACTGTCCCTTCCCTTCCTCAGTCCTCCATCTCTGTCTGTCTGTCTGTCTGTCTGTCATCCTCGTCCTGGCAGCAAGAGGAGGATCTGCTGCTGCAAAACAAGGAAAACAAGATTGAGAGCCAGAATATATCCCAAAAGCTGAATATATTCCAAAAGCAGAATATATTCCAAAAGCAGAATATATCCCAAAAGCAGAATATATTCCAAAAGCAGAATATATTCCAAGGCCAGAATATATTCCAGGCCTTTCTGTTTTCTGTGAGTGCTCTCCTCTGTGCAGCTGATTAACATGCAGGCTGGCAAGAGCTCTGGTCGCAAAAGGCTCACACAAGCCGGTGGAGTGTGCATAGAGAGAGAGAGAGAGAGAGAGAGAGAGAGAGAGAGAGAGAGAGAGAGAGAGAGAGAGAGAGAGAGAGAGAGAGAGAGAGAGAGAGAGAGAGAGACATGGAGAGAGAGAGAGAGGGAGAGAGAGAGAGGGTGTGTGTGTGTGTGTGTGTGGGTCATTCCATGTCAATTCACACGCCTTCCCCACATGACCCTCTCCGATTTACCCGATATCTCACATACAGGTACCTTTTGATGTCAATTGAAAGAATACCAAGTATTAGCACCCTACGTCTAACGGTTGCAAAGATGAAGCCCTCCAAAGTTGGGGTGCCATGCCCACCTTTCAAGCCTGTGAATTGCATACAAAATTTACAAGCAGATTTTGACACCTCTGGTTTTAGTTTGAAGGAAGATACAGGCCTAAAAATCACCATGACCCCTCAATATGACCCTGTCTGCCAGATAATGTACTTACGAATAACATGCCTTGATTATTTTTGGCTATATTAAGTCTTAAAAACTGAATTTGTGAAAAGCGTGATGAAGAGTCTTGCCATTTTGGGGTTCCATGTCTTCGAAAACTATGTATGCTTTGGGAGTTATAATTGATTTTCCATCATATTTGGGAACTGTACAGTGTATTCCAAAAAAAGTAGGGCACTCTGCCTTTTAATGATGGAATAGGAGGGACTCAAAAACAGCTTTTGGACTAAATGTCCTTACGGTACCCTCTACTTCAGGCCTCAAATTAACCATGTGGGCACTTGACGAGTGGAACGCCCATTTAACCCCATGTACAGTAGCACTGTATCAAACATTCAAGCTTGGGAAAACTTTGTTTTTCAAAGTTCTTCATATTAATCTTGGCCTTCAAAATTTATGTTTGTGTCTACGTCTTATCACAGTGTCCGTTTTGTCTGCTGCCATCTGCTGGTCAAAAAAACGCAACAACAGTGTAATGTAAGAAAACAAAAGGGGCTGGAACATCTTGCCCATAATTTACCAATAAAGTAGCCTAGAAATCTAGACGCCCCTAGGGGTTGAGCTCGCTAGGCTACCAATAAAGCCCTTAAATTCTACAGTATATTGCTATATATTAATTATGATTTTAACAAGCATTATGCAGAATGCTCAATTATGATTACATTTCTGACAGGACGCCCCCACCCCCATGTCTGGTAGAAATGTAGTGCAGGGTGAGGCCATCTTGGGACTGGCATCATGATTGAGCATTAAGCAGTCACACTTAGGAAATTATTTAAACTATTACTATTCATCATGCTTGTTAAAATCAGAATTAGTACATAGCAATATACTGTATAATAATTACAGTGCTTTATTGGTAAATTACGGGCAAGATTTTCCAGCCCCTTTTGTTTTCTTACATTACGCTGTTGTTACTTTTTTAGACCAGCAGATGGCAGCAGACAAAACAGACACTGTGATAAGATATAGAGAAAAACATATACTTTGAAGGCCAAGATTAATATGAAGAACTTTGAAAAACAACGTTTTTCCAAGCTTGAATGTTTGATACAGTGCTACTGTACATGGGGTTAAAAGGGCGTTCCACTCATCAAGTGCCCACATGGTTAATTTGAGGCCTGAAGTAGAGGGTACCGTAAGGTCATTTTGTCCCAAAGCTGTTTTTGAGTCCCTCCTATTTTATCTTTTAAAGTCTGAGCGCTCTACATTTTTCTAAATACACTGTACAGTTCCCAAATATGATGGAAAATCAATTATAACTCCCAAAGCATACATAGTTTCCAAGATATGGAGCCCCAAAATGGCAAGACTCTTCAACACGTGTTTCACAAATTCAGTTTTTAAGGCATAATATAGCCAAAAATAATCAAGGCTTGCCATTTGTAAATCATCTGGTGGACAGGGTCATATTGAGGGGCCATGGTGATTTTTAGGCCTGTATCTTCCTTCAAACTAAAACCAGAGGTGTCTAAATCTGCTTGTAAATTTTGTATGCAATTCACAGGCTTGAAAAGTGGGCATGGCACCCCAACTTTGGAGGGCTTGATCTCCGCAACCGTTGGACGTAGGGTGCTAATACTTGGTATTCTTTCAATTGACATCAAAAGGTACCTGTATGTGAGATATCGGGTAAATCGGAGAGGGTCACCTGGGGAGATTCTAGGGAATCATGTGAATTGACATGGAATGACCCATGTGTGTGTGTGTGTGTGTGTGTGTGTGTGTGTGTGTGTGTGTGTGTGTGTGTGTATGTGTGTGTGTGTATGCGTGTGTGTGTGCGCGCATGTCACTGTGCCAGGCGTCTGGGGCGCAACAAAGCGTTTCCTCTGGTGGGCTCTGGATGGGGTGGCAGCAACGCCATGATTCATGCCCAGTGCCCGCTCCCCCTTAAAACATGAGAGCCTTCACTCTGCAGCCTGGCAACAGCAGCAGCAGCAACAGCAGCAGCAGCAACAGCAGCAGCAGCAACAGGCTCACTGCTGCCCAGAATCAAGGATCAGACCCAAGGAGAACGCAAAGGAGTTAAAGAATCAGGCTCAAGGAAGAAAGTCAAAAGACTTAAAAGAATCAGGCTCAAGGAAGAAAGTCAAAAGACTTCAAAGAATCAGAGGTCAAAAGTCAATATTGTTGTTCCATTGTTCCACAGAAATGGCCATTGTTATAAATTAACCGTCACCAAAATGGTAATAACCAAATCATAAAGGCTCTGTGTAACACTGTAGTGGTGTAGTACTGTGGCAATAATTCCATGCCTATTTACAGTGTCCCACTGGTGGAACGGTGCACATTTTAAAGCTACAAGAATCAGAACCAAGAAGTAGTCAAAAGAGTCAGTTTCCAAGCAACCGAACTTGTTTTGGCAGCGTGAAATAAAATAAAAAAAACCTCCGAAAACGTTGAAACTCTCACTGCTTACAGATTTAAGACCTTTGACGAACGTGACCCGGATGAATGAAAATCTTCAATCAGGAGAAGAAAAAAAGCGTAAAGTAATAAAAACCCATCCAACCCTAAGGCTGCCAAATATGTCATCATATTATACAGAGACTTCACTGCAGCCCATCACAATTCTGGGCACATCCTTAAAGGGGAGTGAATTGTGAAAACACAAAACGTTATATCGGCTCCTGCTGCGCGAGTGTGTGTTTTCGTGTTCCATAAAAGTAATTTATGTAATGCAATGCGATTCAAACTGACGGCGTTTTGAGATCATCGCAGACGCTGCGCGGATAATGGGAGTTTCCATGACATTGACTGAAAACATTCCTCTAAATATACTTGTGAATTCCCAAAGCAAAAAAAAGCGAGAGAGGGAAGGGAGGAGAAGGGGAAGGAGGGGAGAAAGAAAAAAAAAAAAGAGTTGAAACGAGGACCAGATGTTTTGTTTACAGATCGGAACGTCAGGAATGGCCGGGAGCGCGGCCGGAATCCCGAGGTATTTCCCGCTGCGGCGGAGAGAGAGAGAGAGGAGAGTCGACTCCGAGCATGCTTCAGGAGGGGGAAGAAAAGGAATGCTGATGTCACCGTGGTAACAGGAGCGCACGAGGCGAGGAGGAGGCAAGCAATGCTCCTGCTGGGTCGACCCTGAAAATTTCCGCTGCAGGTTTTTTTTTCCCCCCGCCTTTTTTTCCCGGTTTTCTGAGAGCACAGCTACATGGAAAGCCACTCAAGAGGGGTAAAGCTCCAAAGTAGAGTGGGCAAGGAATGTTGAATGGCTGTCGGAGAGGGATGGGCACCACCATCCAAGCGAGTGCTTGAGAAGGATGACTAATCTGTTCCTTGGTGTGTGTTTGAGACGGGCTAAAGGGGGATTTAGGGAGCCAGGGTTTGGAAACCTGGGTGGGGAATGGGGAATTTTTCAGAGGTCTGTTTTTTTGTCCAGACTGATGCTGTAGCCTACCACATGGCTGAGATGCCTACAAGAGGCTGCATGCTGCACACAGTGGAATGAGATGTATCAATATCCAAAAATGGACACAGCAGCTAGCTGTTGTCTAGCTAGCTAGCAGCTCCAGTCAGGGTCGGTTTTTAGCATAGGCTGGCTAGGCGGTCGCCTAGAGCGCAATGTGAAGAAGGAGCGCCGAAATGGCGCTCTCCGATGCGTAATTTTGCGATATGGAGGTTTTTTTTATGAAGTCGCAATCAACAAAGCATGGGAAAAGCGCTCCTCACTGTAAAACACCCCTCAGCCAATAGTAATATCGCTTTCAACTGTCTCTGGGAAGTCTGTGAACCAATAAACAGACAGTCCTGAGAAAGGGGGCGGGACGAGTGACAGCGTGCGATATGTTTTGAATTTTGGAGACTCACTCCAGAGACAGAGAGGGCAAGCGCCAACAGCAGTGTTGCTCTGCTGGGTGGAGAATTGTTATGTTCTCATTAAACCAGTCATTGCATGATGCAGGAGTTGCAGAGGGTGTTTTGGAACTATGTGATTTAATCAGCAACCGTTTGTGATAATGGAAAGCCTAATAGTTATGAGGCTACTGTTTGGAATTAGAGGGAAAAAGAGCTTTGCTTTGCTTTGCTAGTTAGCATGCTAACATTAGCCAAGTATGCCAAGCAATGAAATCCAGTAAAGTAGCTGTTAGTAGCCTACTCACTAACACCCACCTGACATTATAATACTTGTTTAGGTTGACAAGCAATGTAAAGTAAGACTGGAGCCATGTTTAAAACAATTTTAGCTGCCATATCTCCTTCCATCCACTTGAA
>NC_085865.1:35803586-35806086 GCF_034702125.1 Engraulis encrasicolus | reverse complement strand
GTGGGATTCGAACCTGCAACCAGCTGAACTGAAGTCTGAACACCCTAACCACTGGACCACGGCCTCATTTCCCAACCCTTCCCCATCCTCTCCCACAAATTTGCTGTCATACACTTCAGTATCTTTGTCATAATAAAAGCCAAATGCACTAAAAAAATACATTTTAAAACAGAAGACAGCACCAGTGGCCTGAGCTAGCGGCACAAGACGGCAGCAGAGAAGGTCAGTTATGAGTCAGAATGCTCAGAGTCCATTTTGGTGCGTCTTCTTCATCCATCTGGTGACTCACCTGTCTCCCAATAAAACCCAGCTATTCTCTCTGTAAGTCAGTCTGCTCCACTGCCTTCCACACACATTATTAGATCATATTTGTTAATTGAGGTACTGAACATGCATTCGATTCAATTCAATTCAATTCTCCTCTATTCTATTGCTTTCTCCTGTTCTAATCTACACATTATTTCGCACACATTCGATACTATTCTATTCTAATAAATCTTTGTTTAAAAAAATTGTTTAAATCCCTGTGACGTAGATGTCTGTGACCCAAACTCCTCCTGTCCCCAATCAGTACCATAATAATGATGACTACAACTATAATCCTATCATCCACAGAGAGAGGCAGAATACCGTAATTAAATTGGGAGCTTTTGGTAGGAACATCCACTTACAACAGTAGGACTCACTTTGTGCCTGTCAGCCATAAGAGAGAGAGAGAGAGAGAGAGAGAGAAAGAGAGCAGCAGAGAGAGAGAGAGAGAGAGAGAGAGAGAGAGAGAGCGACAGAGAGAGAGACAGACAGACGGACAGACAGACAGACAGACAGACATGGAGAGAGAGAGAGAGAGAGGGAGAGAGAGAGAGAGAGAGAGAGTGTGTGTGAGTGAGCGAGTGAGTGAGCGAGTGAGCGAGCGAGTGAGTGAGCGAGTGAGCGAGTGAGCGAGGTGAGTGTGTGTGTGTGTGTGTGTGTGTGTGTGTGTGTGTGTGTGTGTGTGTGTGTGTGTGTGTGTGTGTGTGTGTGTGTGTGTGTGTGTGTGTGTGTGCAACCTGCCTCGTCATTGTGGGAGCTGTGCTTTTATAATCTGCAATAGAGAGATGAGCATGCACCATATTACCACTAGGCACAGACTCTCAGCCTCAGCTCTTGACATATTTAAAACACACTCTTACATAGACACAGACTTTGTGTCAAAGAAGAAGTCCAGTGAAAAGGCAACAACCAGCACATCACATTTGCAGGGGAAAACCAGTGGGCTAGCATGTTATAGTCACATATAACATGCTATGAAAACATAACGAACATTTCCAAATGCCAGATTTTCATCAATCTGACCACTATTGATGGCAATTTAAAATGTGCATCAGAGCATGTGCATGTCCTAGAATGTACAGTGAAGACCAAATCAATGGAAATTCTGAATGAATGATCATTTAGGGCACTACATTTGTCTCAAGCTTGCCCTCAAACATTGTTAACCGTCATTCGGACTGAACCTTGCATTCCCCCCAACTTACATCAGGAGGTGCCGCCAGTCCCCACGGATGAAGGTCGAAGGTCAAGTGGTGGACCTCATTAGTTTACAATGAACATGACCGTAGCCACGCACTTCCTGTCGGCTGCGTTATCATGCGGCAGCAGGGCGAGCACTCATGGGCACCCGGACAGGAAACAGGAAACAGGAAGTGGAAGAGGAAGAGGCAGCTGGGCAGGAGCAGGGGCAGGGGCAGGGTCATCACATAATGACAACTGGCCACCCTGTGGTGTCCTCCAATGGCACACTTGCTCTCTAGAGAGAGAGAGAGAGAGAGAGTGTGTGTGTGTGTGTGTGTGTGTGTGTGTGTGTGTGTGTGTGTGTGTGTGTGTGTGTGTGTGTGTGTGTGTGTGTGTGTGTGTGTGTGTGTGTGTGTGTGTGTGTGTGTGTGTGTTGTGCTGTGCTGTGCTGAGGTCATGACCTTGGGGTTTGGCCGACCTTCCTCAGTGAAAGAGAGGAAAAGAATTAAAGAGGAGTGATATCACAAGTTTTTTTCTAACCTAGGACCAGAACTGTGAAAGTCTGTCAAGCGATGATTGAAGGACAAAGCCTCTGTTGTTTACATGTGGAGGGACAGAGAGAGAGACAGCACACAACAGATGCTGTTGGCCGAGGTCACGGCCTCGAGGTTTGGCGGGCCTTCCCTCAGCAGAAGAGAGGAGAGGAAAAGAGAAAAAGAGGAGTGATGTAACCTACTTTCCCTAACCTAGGACTGTCAAGAACTGTCAAAAACAAACAACCGGCCCAACCGTGGCTAAATGGTAAGGCACTCGTTTACTACTTGGCCGACCCGGGTTCAATTCCCGGCCCGGGTCCTTTGCCAGCACTTCCCCGTCTCTCTCTCCCAACCCAACTGTCCATATAAACACCAATAAAGGCTTGTAAAGCCCCCCAAAAAAACTTTAAAAAAAACAAAAAAAAACCAACCTCTGGTTCTTCCTTGACCAAGAACCAGAACCGGACCTCTCT
>NC_085865.1:35776086-35798586 GCF_034702125.1 Engraulis encrasicolus | reverse complement strand
TGTGTGTCTACATATGTGTACACACTATTGCATATTGCACATATTGCTCCTCTCTCTCTGGTCCAACATGCTCCACAGGCCCACAGAGAGATTGGGACACCCAGCCAGCACCAAGGCTTACCCACCAGCCCTCAACATGGTCAACACATACACACATGCACACATGCACGCATGCCCGCGCACACACACACACACGTCTTTTTGCAATGTAGTTGGGCCTTTTGTGCCCCCCACACACACAGGCACACACACACTATATTTATAGCTATAATAGGCTCATCTGTGCACACACAGAGAAACACAAACACACATTCCAGTACATTCCACCAGTCTGTACTTATTAATGGGTGAACAGGGGGGCTTGAGAGGCGAACAGGCTGACAACCTCCTTGTCCTTTTGTCTCCAGTAAGTCCACTCCACCCCTGCATACCTCCACTGCTGCTTTGACAAGAACACACAGGCTTGCCCCTTTAAGTTCTCCTCCACATACACTCACTTACACACACACACACTCTGTTAAGAGCGAACTTGGCTGAGGTGTGTGTGTGTGTGTGTGTGTGTGTGTGTGTGTGTGTGTGTGTGGGGGGGGGGGGTGGGGGGGGGGGCATGGATGTGTGCGTGTGTGTGTCTGTGTGTGTGTGTGTGTGGGGGGGGGGGGGTCATGTCTACTGTTAGGTACTTTGAGCCCAAGTTGACAGCAAACTCTCTGACATGCTATTCCTTGAATGAATGTTTTTGCACTTTTCTCTTTTCAATGTTAACCACGTCTGACGTTCTGTTGACCTTGGCGTCCATCAAAATGGCTGACACAGACCACCCTCCTATGTGCCGAGTTGCTCCTTTCATAAGAAAGAGGAAATTTCAAAAGGAGTTCTGTTTTTAAACAATTCTGCATGCCTGAGGGCACACTTTTCACTGGCAAGTGCAACAACCCAAAGCATATTGATGGCACAAGCAAAAATGCCAACTTCCCTCAATCAGGTGACGCAATCTGTGACTCTCTCACAAGTTTGTCATCGAGAGCCTACTTCCCTCTTTTCTGTTCTACAAAATATGCAAAACTTTCAGCTGCTCCTTGAAGTATGGCTGGGCAATATGGCAAAAAAAATGTCAAGTGATGCATTTCCCTTACTAATGCATTGTAATAGTGATTTGGTTAATAATATTTCATGACTATGATCCCCTCCCAAAAAGACTTGACTTAAACAAAAAACATGAAATGTGCATAGCCTAAAAAAACAATAACACAATACATTTTTCATGATGATCCGATACTTTGTGATGTATTATGATGTTTTTTTCCCATTCTCTAATCCTCATGCCTTCATTCATTCCTATTCATTCTTTTTGACTGGTTATAAAGTTTTTGATCCAAGAGACATGGGCCAAGTTAAGCTATGCATAACCTATGCATTGATCCAATATATTGCACTGTGCTGGTCATATCGCCCAGCCCTGCTGTAAACCACAAGAATGCCCTCGCCCCTGTAGAACCCATTAAACTGGCTTGTGAAGCGTTTTCTCAAAGAGACACTACCAAGCCCTGCAACTCATTAAATGTGCACAATTTAATTTGAAAAATCACAATAGATAAAGCACATTGATCCATATAGATTTTTTCTCAAACTAATCCCATATGCAATCCGCAAGAATGCACTCATTCCCGTTGAACTATTCAAACTGGCTTGTAAACCGTTTTCTCCCAGGGACATGGCCAATCCTGGCTTTCCACTCTGCACTACAGCTTGTTTTTCAGCATTCCACCATGCCATTTTCAGAGTCGGCGAGTCCAAGTTGGAGGGGAAAGGGAAAAAAGGGGGTTTTACAGGATTTTGGGGGTGCCTGCCCGGTCTTCGGAATGCAAGTATAGGGTGTGTTCCTTGACACTGCAAGTGCACCCTGACGACAGCGGTCAACATCGGTTCCATGACTTAATCGGACACGAGGCATCCCAAGTTAACCAACTGTGGGGATGGGTCGTTAAGAGCAGTGCCTTAGCTCAGTGGAACTCAACCTTTTTCCCCACAGACACAATACACATATTTTTTTGCGAGCCATAATCTTTAACAAAATCCAGCCCATGGTATGGATCAGAGTGGCTAGCATGTCATCCCAGAAAATTCTAAANAAAATGTATATACAGTGGTGCTCATATGTTTACATACCCCAGCAGAATATACGCTTTCTCTGCGATTTCTCACAAAATATGAAGGATTACACAAAACCTTTTTTTTCACTTATTGTGACTGGCTTAAGACATTTATTATCAATTTTCTGTGTTTACTCTTTCAAAAGCATGATCACAACCCAAACTACCCAAATGACCCTGTTCAAAAGTTTACATACCCTAGTTTCTGATGCTGAATATGGCCCTGTTTAACATCAAGGAATTTTCTCAGATGACAAAACAGCACATTCTTCCTGGCAGAGTGGTTGTTTCCTATAATATCTTTGGGTGTCTTGCTGGAACCTCACATTTGAGGTTTCCCCTGAGTGGCTCAATGATGTTGAGATCAGGAGAGTGAGATGGTCGCTCAAAAACCTTCATTTTATTCTTTCTGAAGCTAGTGATGGGTTGATTTGGCTTTCTGTGTTGAAATATTGTCATGTTGGCATGTCCAAACAATGGACCATATGCAGTTTCAAGGCTGATGTGTGTCAAGTGTCCTCCAGTATTTTTCACCTCCAATATTATTCATCATTCTGCGAGTATGGACCAAAAGTATAGTGCATTTGTAACTCAAATGTCCCCATGACATCAGTGGTCCATGACCATGCTTTACAGAAGGGATGGTGTAACTTTCATCATAGGCTCCGTTGACTGTTCTCCAAATGGTACTGTTAATAGTGGCTGAAAAAAGTTCCATATTGATCTCATTTTTCCAAATGACTTTGTCACAGGCATTCTGATGCTTCTCACTATGTTATTTGGTGTATCATATGCAAAATAACATGTTTGCATTTTTGTAGTAATGGCTTTCTCCTGGCAACCCCCAACAGCCCATCTTTCCTCAAGTGCCTCTTTGTTGTACAGTTTAAAACATTTTTTCATGTTGTCCTATATTTCACCTGAAGTTATTTTTTGGTTGTCCTATGCCTCCTGAACAATTTCCCTTGCAATGATCATTGCAATGCAATGATTCCCTTGCCCAATGGCTTGATTCCAACCAAACCCCCTCATATTGCATTTCTGAATTGAAATTCCAACAGTGCCAACATGACAATATTTCGACACAGAAAGCCAAATCAACCCGTCATTAGCTTCAGAAAGAATAAAATGAAGGTTTTTGAGCGACCATCTCACTCTCCTGATCTCAACATCATTGAGCCACTCAAATGTGAGGTTCCAGCAAGACACCCAAAGATATTATAGGAAACAACCATTCTGCCAGGAAGAATGTGCTGTTTTGTCATCTGAGAAAATTAAGAGCCTTATCCACAACTACCACAAACAATTTAAAGCGGTCCCTGATGTTAAACAGGGCCATATTCAGCATCAGAAACTAGGGTATGTAAACTTTTGAACAGGGTCATTTGGGTAGTTTGGGTTGTGATCATGCTTTTTAAAGAGTAAACTCAGAAAATTGTTAATAAATGTCTTAAGCCAGTCACTAGCAATGAGTGAAAAAAAAGGTTTTGTGTAATCCTTCATATTTTGTGAGAAATCGCAGAGAAAGCGTATATTCTGCTGGGGTATGTAAACATATGAGCACCACTGTATTTATTTTTTTAAGTAGTGTCTCACTGTCTCACTTTCCCTGTTCCCAGTCCCACTAGGGCCCAGTCTATTAGCTCTTACATCAACACATCAGGAGCCAAATAATCCTACCGCACTCAGCCACACAGGTCCCACCATCAACCTCACCACCACAACCACACATCACACATGGCCACTTCCTTCCTCCTACCCTCAGCCATATAGTACTGCTCCACCTCCACTACCTCCACCCACCCAACACAGCTCCACCTGCCCCCATCCCCTCACACATGAACGAAGGAGAATCTTAAATCAAAATACTGCTATTTTTCTAAATAGTAAATGTAGTCTTTCAGAAAAAATGGTACACAAATTGCTTTCCTTTATCCACTCAATTTTTTTCAATTTCATACCTGCTGAAAATTACTCCTTTGGATGTGCACTGCACACCAATCGCTGCAAACTCCACCTCCCCCCACCCCAACCATGCAGGCAGGTCTACTACCTTCAGTACACTCTCTGACGCTTTTCCAACCACCTTCAACATCTCTCTCCACCCCCTCACCTCCCCCCACTGACCTAAATAAAGGGCAGCGCTACAAGCAACTGGCAATGACTAATCAGGCCTTTGCTTACAGCTCTCAGTTCTCACAGGTCCTTCTGCAGGGACTTGTTAAGCCTGCCCCAGGGTCAGCCAAGAGGGGGGGGGGGACTAGGTGACTCGAGTTGCACTTACGTACGGTGACAGAGTTGCCAGAGAGGTGGAACAAGGCAACGATGTTGGGTTTGCAACAAAAGCCCCATTATTATCACTTGACCCTTTCATACAGAGCCTCTATTAACTTGTAACCTTATTGTCACCAAAATGGTAATGGCCATACCTTAATACATTACTTAATAATCTCTGTAATGTCATAGCAATGTTGTTATGATGTAGTTTAGGAAATATTAAATGGCGATCCCATCTGCTCTGGACTCCAAGACCCCACTGAGCACAGGGGAGTTGGGGAGGTCAGATCAGACCTCCCATGGGCCTGAACTGACAACCTTGGCCCAGGCCGGAAAGCTGACGTGAGATGTTGTAATACAGTAGCAGTCGTGTTTACATCCCTTGCTGAGCTGCGCTGCAGGCCAGAAAAGGCGGAACACGCTCCTTTTGTGGGCACTTTCCTGTTTCCTGTGATTGGCAAGGGCCAAAAAAAGCAGGAAAATACATTGCTTGTGGCAGAATTTTCCTTAGCACCAGTGGTTTCAACACATGATTTTTCAGGTTGAACACTCAGCTATTCAGATTGAACGTGAATCATCACATGCACGTGTCTTGCTTGTATTGATGCATTGAGTTGAAGCAGGTTCTACGTCGGGTCTAGTCAGTGCCATCAGAGACCAACCCCATGTCATAACCATGTCCATACCCTGACAATATTTGATTGGTGATATCAGCGAGATTTGTTTTGTGGCAATGGGCCAACCGTTGGTTTTCAATGATAGCAATATCCTTTCAATATCATTTGTTCAATATCATCCATATCATTTGCGTAGTGCATCGTCCTTCAATGTACTTGAGAAAGAGGAAAATATTATGGATTAGTATTATCTAAAGAGACGGTAGAGGATAAATGGGTCTGTAATGCTGGAGAGGCAAAGTGTTGGTACGGCAACTAGTGTATGCGCATCGCCCATCCGCCATGCCCTTCTCCAGGTCTGCCCTCTCCCACCCCCAGAGCCAGGGGGCACTAGAGGGGGAGGGGAGGATGAAGAGAGAGGAGAGGCTAAATCTGGCGGATGGCAGCCACCCAGACAGACGACCCCCACGCCAACACTGATGCTCACACCCATACCCACACAACCCCCTACACAAAGACACTGTGCACACATGCACACATGCACACACACACACACACACGGTGCAGAGCTAACAGCAGCAGACAGTGTTTATGCCCAGAGCATTAGAAGCGACCAACAACACCCCCCCCCCCACCCCCACCACCACCACCCCCCCTTACTGCCCAAGCCCCTACCCCCATGTTCAGTCATAACAGTGCCAGCGGACAGGAGGAGGAGAGAGGGAAATCAGGGAGAAGATGATACAGGGCATTGAGGACACTGGAACTGAAAGGATAAAGAGAATACTTATATCTATAAAATATCCATGATGTTGTGCAGCCTCTGACTTGAATTTCTGTATTTTTAACAAAAAACTTGTGTAACATATTGTCTCTCCCATGCTGTAAGAATGAAGGCCATCCACCCAGTCATTGAGAATGGTCTATTATGGATTTTCCTGAAACACAGAGCTGTCCTGTAATGTGTAACAGTGGATTCCCAACCCGGGGCTTGTGTACCACTTGTACACGGGCAGCGGGCACACTGCAGGGTGTACATGGAAAAATGTAATAATGGTACATGTCACATTGGGATAAAGGAAGAGTCATTAAGTATGAGTGTGGGGGTACAAAGGACATGACTAAAAGGCTTAGGGGGTGTGCAAGAAAAAAAAGGTTGGGAAACACTGATGCAGAAGACAATCAGAACCGTGTGGTGGTTTCCATAACATGAGAATAATAAAAAATACATTCCTAAAAATGCTGTCGGCAAATGTGTTGCCATACAGTATGCACAACGTGTTGCGAAGCTGAACTGGGAATAATGAAAGGTGACCCGTTTTATTTTTAATTGTAATGAAATTAGCATATTCATGAATCTATGCATTTGGGATAAAGCAAAAGGTTAAGGCCTGGGTGTCATGCCATTTCAGGCCAGATATTGTTTTTTAATTACTTTAAAAAAAATAATGAGTTCATAATTTCAAAGGTGTTTTGGAGATTTACATTGTGACTAGAGACTTCAAAAGGAAATTCTTGACAGTGACATAGACAACCACTGGATAGGTCCATCTGTCTTGGGCTGGCCAATGAAGTGAAAAATTAATTGAAACAGCAATCCTATCCATTATCCGACAACCGTTATTTCCCATAACGCCCTTGCCTGATTATCATAGACTTGCAATCCCGATTCGATCTAGAAGCAACGCCGCCGAAGGTGTTGCGTTACTAAGAGGGCGTAGTCTGGCTAATAACGTCCAGCTCTAGTGCTTTCTACAAGGTCCTCTTTGAGGTTTTCCCTTTCTTTCTTTCTTTCTCTCTTTTTGCAATGGTCTCCCATTCTCTCTCTCTGCCATTGTCTCTTGTTCTCTCTCTCATTCTTATTTGCTCTCGCTCTCTTCCTCCCTCATTCTTTCCGTCTCTCTCATTTTCTCTCCTTTCTTTCTCTGCCCCCCGCCTCTCTCTCTTTATCACTCTTTCTCTCTTTCTCTCTCCCTCTCTTCATGGCATCTTCTGGGCAAGTTGGCACAATCAATTCCATCCACGTGGCCAAATAACAACAGACCCAAATGGGTCACTCAGACCGAGAGCACAATTAATCTGTGCATGGTTTAATCTCACACATGAATGGTTTGCATGGGCATAGCACAGCGTTTTTGTCTTCTCCTACAGAATGTCTGAAGCACTGTCTTGCCAGAGAGTCTGGTGGGGAGATTTAACAAAAAACAACAATGACATCACCGACAGGGAGCACAGAAAAGTCATTATATTTTAGGTAAATAAAGCTTTGAGGCAAAGACACTTACTGAACAGAAACAATGGTGCCGTCTGTGTCCTTTCCGACTTCAGTCAGGTTGACTGCGTGAAACAGAACACTTGGTGACGTCTGTCACATGGCATGGTTTTGAGGCGAATGTTGGTTAATCAAAACCTTAAGTATACAGGAGAAATAATAACCTTAAATCTAGGGCGGCACAATACAGTATATCGAAAATGTACTGTTATCGGGATATCACTGCTTGCAATACACGTATCGCAAAAGTTGGTATATCTAGTTTACGATACCTAGTTTTTAAATAACAGCAAATTTGGTGAAAAGGTTAAAAAAGGTATTAAAAAGGTTGACATTTTAAGTTGATGCTGTATAGCCATGTTTTTTCCTAATAAAAATAAAGTAACATTGGTAACATTGTTTTTTCGTAACATTGGTTAAAAACCTACAAAACTCTTATTTTTCCTCTTGAAAACAAATGTCAATAAAGAAGATGTGGTACATTATGTTTCATATTAGTCTTAGATGAGAAGAAACATTTTTGTTAAGATTTATGTAAAGGTTTATATGTCAAATATCCTGCGGTGTGACTGTAACATTAATGAAACCTGGAATATAATATACAGTGCCCTCCATAATTATTGGCACCCCTGGTTGAGATGTGTTTTTTAGCTTCCAATTATTTTATTTTTTTTCTAAATAATATGGGACCTTAATGGAAAAAAGAGAAAAATCCAACCTTCAATACAAGTGCATTTATTCAGTGGGGGAAAAATCCCACATAAAGAAATAATTATTTGACATCAAATAATGTGTGTCACAATTATTAGCACCCCTGGTGTTAATATTTTGTACAACCCCCTTTTGCCAACAAAACAGCACCTAATCTTCTCCTATAATGTTTCACAAGATGGGAAAAGACAGAAAGAGGGATCTTCAGCCATTCCTCTTTGCAGAATCTCTCTAAATCATCCAGAGACCTGGGTCCTCTCCTCTGTACTCTCCTCTTCAGCTCACCCCACAGGTTCTCAATGGGGTTGAGGTCAGGGGACTGAGATGCCCATGGGAGGAGCTTGATTTTGTGTCTGGTGAACCATTTCTGTGTAGATTTGGCCATATGTTTAGGTTCATTGTCTTGCTGAAAGACCCAGTGACGACCCAGCTTCAGCTTTCGGGCAGAGGGCAACAGATTTTGATTTAAAATGTCCTGGTATTTCAAAGCATTCATGATGCCATGCACCCTAACAAGGTTCCCAGGGCCTTTGGAAGCGAAACAGCCCCACAGCATCACTGACCCACCCCCATACTTCACAGTGGGTATGAGGTGCTTTTCAGCATGCGCATCTTTCGTGGTACGCCAGACCCACTTAGAGTGTTTGTTGCCAAAAAGCTCAATCTTGGTCTCATCTGACCAAAGCACACGGTCCCAGTTGAAGCCCCAATACCGCTTGGCGAACTCCAGACGCTTGCGTTTATGATTGTGAGTGAGGAAAGGTTTTCTCCGTGCATGCCTCCCAAACAGCTTGTTGGCGTGTAGACAGCGCCTGATGGTTGATTTGGAGACTTTGTGACCCCAGGATGCTACCATTTGGTGTAATTCTGTAACAGTGAGCTTTGGAGATCTTTTGATTTCTCTTACCATCCTCCTCACTGTGCGTGGTGGCAAAATAAACTTGGGTCCTCGTCCAGGCTTGTTTACCACTGTTCCAGTTGTTTGGAACTTCTTAATTATTCCTCTCACAGTGGATATGGGCAGCTGCAGTTGAGTGGCAATCTTCTTGTAGCCTCTGCCTGACCTGTGAAGGTCGACGCACATCTGCCTCACTTGTATGCTGTGTTCCTTTGTCTTTCCCATGTTTAAGAGTGGATAAGACAAATGGCCTCGGTGTCACGTCATATTTATACCCCAGGGAAACAGGAAGTGATGAATTACTAATTAAATGTTCCTACATACTCTGGTAAACTTTGTAAACTACTGTAGAAATGACAGAAATGCTTCAATTATATTTATTTCCTGGGAATTGTTAAGGGTGCCAATAATTGTGGAACAGGTGATTTAATGAACAATAATTATTTTTTAGTCAGGGATTTTTTTATTTTCTTACAATTCATTTGAGTTGAAGGCTACATTTTCCTACAATTTTCAGTGTGACAGTATTCTTCTGCAATAAACACGGAATTTATTTTAAGGCTTTTAACACATCTCAACCAGGGGTGCCAATAATTATGGAGGTCACTGTATATATAAATTAACCAACAATATTTTGAATAGTGTATGAAGCATTTGGCATGATTACATAAATATTAACTTTATATTAAGTTATGTGAATATGGAAAAAAGTCAAGACAGTAATATTAACTACAAGTTCAATTTCATAACACAAATTGCGTCCTGTGGGGTGACATGTATGTCAATGTTTGTGAATGGGCAGCTGCAAGGCCAACTACAAGGGTCTTAAAGACTGGCTCCTAACCAGTCAGTACCTCAGTTATTGGAGAGTGCTGTGGAAGTTGAAGGTGACTATTAACTTCTTAATATGTCTTCATATTGCAATGTTTCTGTCACGCAATGATATAGGTTCATTTTATGGTGTCCTGTGGTGTGACTGCTCTTATAGAAGGAAAAAAATGTTTTTTTATAAATGAAACCACATATTAAGATTAAACACAATATCATTATCATGTTAGCAGAGGCGATTCTAGGGTCAGGTGGGGCCCCAAGCGAAAATGCAAAAGAATGAACATTTGAACCAAAATCGCCACTACTGTGGTAAAGTGTGGGCTGTCATTCACTATCTAGGGGCTTGGGGGCCCCAAGCGGTTGCCTGCCTTGCCTGGTGGCAAGACGCGCCTCTGCACGTTAGCATGAGCTCAGATGTCAGTCATGTATACAAAAGGATTAAAATGGCCATAATGCAGTGAATTTCCTGTGGTGTGACTTCATTTTCCTGCGGTGTGACATGCCTATGCAATGTGTTGATGCAGGACACATTTTCCCAAAAATGGCAAAAATAAGGCAAAATTCCATGGACCACTAAGTGCTTTATTTTTTTCGATTTTTTTCCTATTTTTTCTATCATTTTTTTCAGGAATTGGAAAAACTTTTTTTTTTTTTCGCGTTACGCCCTTAAACGTCAACCACCCATGTATATATTAAATATCGCGAGTAATATTGATATCGCGGTATACAGCCATATTATTGTGTATCGCTTATTTTTCGTGCAGCACTACTTACATCCATAACTACACAACAAAGTCATGTTCCAATCCCACAATCAAAAGAATAGTCTATTTGGAATACAAAAAAGTTACAATATCTTAGTTTACTATGGTAACTCTGTCCACAATAACATTTATTCCATCAAAGATCTGGAACTCCTATGCACAGTCAGGTTCCAGGTGCTGGTGAAGTGCAGTTATCAGTAATCCATAGTAAAAAAGAAGGATCACCGCACACTGGTGGACTTAGTTTTTGCTGTTTTTATTTAGGTGAACAACGCGTTTCGCATTGCGCTTCGTCAGGTTCACTTAAGTTTATTCCACATTTATTCCATATTTCAGCAGCAGGAAGAGTGCTCTAGGTTAAAGTCTAGCTGAAATAGGTATTCATAGACTGAAATTCCTAGAAACACTTAGAAAGTACACTTGCGAGAACTCCAACACCTTACGGGCTAAACTCTTTGGATACCTTAGAAAGGCTTTCCGAAAACCTTAAGTTCATCAACATCAGTCAGTGCTTCATGGACTTGGATGTCATCCCAGACCCGCTTGCCTCACAGTGGGCAAACAAATAGCCGAACTCAGGCCTCCTGAAGGATGCTCTATTGGAGGTGCCCAAAGTGATGTCTGATCTAACATACATTACATTACATTACATAGCACTCTGCTGCACTTACATTTATTCAAAGTGACTGTAGAGTTGCATGTGGCTCTAGTACACAGTAGGGGTCGACCAATACAGGTTTTTTTATGGCCGATGCGATACCGGTTTTTTTCCATCACCCTTGGCCGATACCCGATTTCCGATATTTGGGCCGATATGGGTTAAAAAAAAAAGTTCAAAAATGACAAATATTCCAGGTCTCAAGTTAAAAGTAAACAACACACAAAACAACAAAAACAACAAAACAACAAATTCAGGTCGAACTTCTAACATTTAAACACCCACTCTTTTAAAAAAAACCAAATGACATAATAATAAATATTGCGTATCGGCCAAAACCACACGCTATCGGTCGATACCGATAAACTTCAAAAATGCAGATATCGGCCCGATATATATATCGTTCTATCCTTAGTACACAGTGGTAAAACCTTTTAAAAAAAAGAAGAATTTTGAAACGTACCAAAAAGAAGCCTCAATCCGTCAAATGCTGTTTAGTGACGTGATATTCTGCATTAACTGACACAGAGCAAGTTACTTAAGTTTAGAATTTATTTTACCATTTAAAAGGTACCGTGTACAAATTGAACATCCTTGTAGCAAGGACAGATGTTGATACCAGGTTGTAGCGGTACATGCTCATTTCCGTTACTGATACTGATACTAATAGTTACTGGGGCAAGAGATTCTAGGAGTATTATATCTTATCCAGTCTCTCTGAGGTGGCTGTGTTAAGTAGATTATGGTTTCCATTTCAAATTTGTCCCAAGCTTTTTTTAATACTTACTGTACTACTTTTTAAGGCTGGTATGACTCTATACCAGAAATACTCTTCTTGACAATGCCCACAGCTGCTGCCCATGTCTTAGAAGCACACACACACACACACACACACACACACACACACACACACACACACACACACACACACACACACACACACACACACACATACACACACACACACACACACACACACACAGACACACACACACACACACACACACACACACATATATATATTCTCTCTCACTGACTCTGTCTCACACACTCTCTCTCTCACACACACACACACACACACACAGGCCCGGCTGTGTGGCTGTGCAGCTGTGCATCCCATATCAGCAGCAGTGAGTGCCATTAGCGGATGCGAGGATTAGAGGAGAGGCAGCCTCCAGGCTTAGCACTGCAGAGAGGCTCTCACTCCCCACACTACATGTCTATGTCTCTCTCTCACACACACACACAAATATAATACACACACAAATATAACACACACATATATAATACACACACATAAATGTGTGCTCATACACACAATACACAGACATATAATACACATATACACTATAAATGCTCATTTGTTTATGTCTGTGTGTGTGTGTGCGTGCGTGTGTCTGCGTGTGTGTGTCTGCGTGCGTGCGTGCGTGCGTGCGTGCGTGCGTGCGTGGACAGGGAGGTGTCCACACGTGTCTAAAGCGTGACGACGGCCAATGCTTAAGCGCATCAATGTAGAAATCCCCATTATTTCCTCTCAACCCCTCATCCTTCAGCCGCCATCGTTCTCCCTCCCTCTCTCTCTCTTTCTCTCTATCCTCCTCTCTCCGTCTTTCCTCTTTTCTTTTCCTTTATTACAGTCCTCTACTGCTCCTTTGAAAGTCATGATGCATACAAACCATGCTATACCTCTCCGACATCCCCGCTCATCCCTGCACACTCCTTCCCCCTGTAGTCTTTCTTCTGTGCATTTCTTCACGGTTCCTTTGCAACCCACAGTGCATACACACTGCTATACCTGCTCGTCAACCATCTTACTCTCCCCTTGTAGGAGATGATGTCTTCAAAGCCCCTGCTTGAAACGCATGATATTTTGCGATTGGGAGAGGAAACAAAACACACGGAGCAACGCATACACACACACATGCAAACACATGCACACGCACACACACACGCACACGCATGCACGCGCGCAAGCAGCTGGTGGTAGTTGTTGTGATGATGGTGATGATGATAATGATCTGTTAGTATGTATTGGGTGGAGGGGGCTTGATGAATTATTCAGTTTTGTAGCTATTTTTCGATTTAGAAACTGACTCACAGTCATATTCCATTCTCTTGATCTTAGCAGCCAGATTAGTCAGTGCACATGCTGTGTGTGCATGTGAGTGTGTGTATTATTATGTACGCTATGTGTGTGTGAGTATTGTGCATATTTGTTTTTGTGAGTGTGTGTGACAGTAGGAAGCACTACACGTTGACAGAGTAAAAACAAACATCATCTTTGGTTGCCATCTCCAGTCAACAAGGTTTCTCTCTTAACATTTATTGGCTGGAATTATTCTCATGAGCATGGCAAAAAAATGGCTTAACATTTTTAAGTCTAACCAGTTTAGCTTTTGGTCCATCTGTGAATGTTGCGGTCATATTCACACGTGCATGTATCCTAACAATTACAGCTATTGAAATGTAATCCCTGTGCTCACTTTGTTTGACAGGAGAGTAGCAAATCAGGTTCCCCCCAATTCCTAACTGCATGAACACAACAGCAGCTCCAGGGAGAATTGATTTTGTATACAGTAGACGAGCTGGCGGCAAAAGAAACAAACAATTTTAGGCTATGGGAAGAGATTTGGCCAACAGGAGCGATAGTTTGTCGTTGAACTTCAGTGAATATTATGGTAATTACCGACAGTCACATCAGCCAATGGGAATGTCGGAATGCTTGCATTCTGCTTGAAAACTTTCTTACTTACTGACAATTGTGTGCTGCTCTGAAGTAGTCCAGTGACACTTTCTGAGCTTTATGTCACTTTTGTCGCTTTAGGCATGTTTGCAGGGTAAAGTGACTCTCTACCTGGCCCTGCCGTGGCCAACCGGTAGGGCACTCGTCTGCCATGCGGCTGACCCGGGTTCGATTCCCGGCCCGGGTCCTTTGCCGACCCCTCTCCATCTCTCTCTCCATTCGCTTCCTGTCCACCTCTCACAGTGTCCTTTCAAGTCGAAAAAGACCACAAAAAAATCATACTTTTTTTTTAAAGTACCTCTCAACCTGCCTGCCTGCCTGCCTGGCTGTCCAGTCATCATCCCAGTCTAGTAAGGGATCGCCAACACAGATGCAGCGAGTCAATAATTCAACTCCTGACATCTGTCCCTGGCCGCGAGGGCTGTGTGTTATGCTATGCTGTGCTGAGCTGGGCTGGTTAGGTAAGAGCGCCTAAAATAGCCCAGGCCAGGCCACCACTGCATCGTCATCCTCAGCCCCCCCCCAGCTGCATGCTGCATGCTTGAAATGTGCAATATGTGTGAGCAGCAGATGAGGGAGAGGAGAGGAGAGGACAGGAGAATAGAGGAGAGGAGAGGAGAGGAGAGGAGAGGAGAGGAGAGGAGAGGAGAGGAGAGGAGAGGAGAGGAGAGGAGGAGAGAAGAGGTGAGGTGGTGGGGGGGCAGGGAAATATGTGTGAGCAGCAGAGGAAAGGAGAGGAGAGGAGGTGGGGAGTGGGGCAATATGTGTTGGCAGAGGAGGGGAGGGTAGCAGCAGCAGCTTAGGGCATGATGGGAGATGGTGAGAGATATCGGGTTAGTGAAGGACAGAGCGAAGGACAGAAGATGGGAAGAGAAAGAGAGAGAAAGAGAGGAGGTGAGGGGGGGAGAGGAAAAGAAAAAGTGAGGGGTAGGGAGAAAGAGAGATGAATAAGAGATAGAGAGAGAATGCGAGGGACAGATAGAAAGAAAGAAAGAAAGAAAGAAAGAAAGAAAGAAAGAAAGAAAGAAAGAAAGAGAGGGGGAAAGGGACAGGCAGAAAGAGAGCGGGATGCAAGACAGATGCACGGTCTCATCGCCTCTCAATAATTCAGTCCACTTGCGTTCCGTGAATGAGTCACGTCAACGTTCGCATATCCCATTTCTTCCCGGCATGAGCTGTTTGTTAATCTGTACATGTGTGTTCATCTTTATGTGTATCCATGTGTGTGTGTGTGTGTGTGTGTGTGTGTGTGTGTGTGTGTGTGTGTGTGTGTGTGAGAGTGTGTGTGTGTGTGTGTGTGCGCGCGTGTTCGTGATCTTTAAAACAGCTCTGAAAGAGAAGTGGACACACACTCATTAATCATGTCCACAAGCTGGACAAATGGGGACGCTCCTATGAATAAGCATTAGGGTACAGGCAGAGGTGTGAAAATACGACTTTCAGTAAGTACACACACACACACACACACACACACACACACACACACACACACACACACACACACACACACACACACACACACACACACACACACACACACACACACACACACACACACACACACACACACACACAAGGCCCGGCACACACGCACGCATGCACGCAGCACAGTGAAATAAAAAAGCGTCTAATAAATGCAATAAAATGTAATATAAAACTGCCAGGTAGATTTAAAATACAAAGATGATAAACAGCTTTCAGCCAGATTTGAATTCAGCACCCTGGAATACTCTTTAGACAGTTTCACTGTGGGGTCTTGTGGCATAAAGCATAAAGCACCCGTACCGTATACATGGGGATCAAGGTTTGTGGGCGGGCTGGGTCAACTCCATGCCATACCCCATCTGTCTCTCCCACCGCATTTTCTGTCAAATATTCATTGTCCTCCTGTCATAATAATAAAGACACTAAAAGCCCAAAACATTTCTTTTTTTTCATTTGTCTTCTTTTCATTTTTTAAACTGTTTTACCAGAAGGGTCCAGTCTGGATGATGGCTGCTATTAAGGATTTCAGTCCAGAGGGGGAACCTTTTCATTTCATGGGACTTATGTTCTAAATAATACAAACGTGGAGAACAGTGATCTTGTAGGCATCTGCATTATTGAAGACCACCTTATGGTCAGTGCAGAGAGAGAGAGAGAGAGAGAGAGAGAGAGAGAGAGAGAGGGAGAGAGAGAGAGAGAGAGAGGCACACATGGCACACACCAATGCTACCTATACAATCAGTGGAGCACCAGGTACATGGTGTAAGATGTTTCTTTGTCAATTTTTTAGAAGCACTGGTCATACAAAGAATTGCATTTCTGCACATTGTTAACATTACCGTATGAGATAGGAATCGGTAAATTAAAAACTGCCTAGGGTGTCCGCACTGACCCTGTCCACCACAGCAAAAGGATTGACGTGACCGCTTCTATTTGCCAACACGGTGACACCAAAGACAGAACTCTACACCTGCCTTGGTTCAGGAGATCTATTGTCTTCGGGCCCTCAACCAAGAACCGCACCCCAAGACACACACACACACTCACACACAGACACACAGACACACACATACACACACACACACACACACACACACACACACACACACACACACACACACTCACACACAGACACACAGACACACACATACACAGCAGGCTCTATGGCAGGTATGAGTGCCAAGTATGGAACCCATACTCCTCTCTCATCCTCTTTCTTGTCCTCCTCCTCTTCTCTCCCTCCTCTCTTCTCTTCTCTTCTCTCGCTCGCTCTTTCATCTGCTCATTTACGCGGTCCAATTTCATCACAGCTGGCAAGCCAACAAAGGACAGGGTGGTGGACATTGAGTAGGAAGGGAAAGGGTGAGGTGGGGGGGGGGGGGGGATTCAGTGCATCAGAACATGGTGGAGTTGGGTAGGAAGGGAAATGGGGGGAGGGGTATTCAGCTGAGCAGAAGAACATGGTGGAGTTGCACTCCACAGCACCGCATCCCACCGCACAACACACAGAGCAATACAGGACCCCGTTTCTCGAAAGCATTGTTGCTAACCAGTTAGCAACTTACTAGGTTTCCAGTGGGAAATTGCACTGCAACCAAGTAAGTTGTTAACTTAGTTAGGAACGATGTTGTCGAGAAATGCACCCCAGCACAGCATAGCACAACACAGTGTTTCCCACAGAAATTTTGGAAACTATGGGGGCAGCCGGGGTTTATTTTGTCCTCGGGGTCTTCTCACACGGGCCTTTTTTTTTTGGGGGGGGGGGGGGGGGCGGGTTGTATTCTTGCAGCGTAAATGCAAAACGGGAAAACAATGACTACAGTATGACATTGGCGCATGGAGAAACTGTAGGCCTGGGCCTATATTTCAGCCATTTATATTTTGAGAAATAAGGCTACATAAGATTTTACCCATGACTTGTATAATAGTAGTACATTGTCATTGTCAAAAAATGCAGTACAGTGAATAATTTCTGTTTACAACACAGTTTCATTCGTCCCTCATGCAGGGGTCTGGGAAACAATAATAAAACAAAATAGGAGCAGAGATAATAATTTAAGAGCACTGTGAAATTGTTAACGCATAGACAAAAAGGGTCTTAGAGGGTAGGCTATGCCTTTTCCCCCACACATATCTGTAGGCGTACACATTCTACATGAGGGGTGCTGGTCACAGGGCCAGTTTTTTCCCAAATTCCTCCCATTAAAAGGGCTGAACAACATATTACACATTTATGTCTATATTCACATTCATTACACATTAATTTCTATATGCAGCCCGATGTCTCCTCTGCTGTGTCAATGAAGGTCTGTCACCAAACTCATTACAACTGTAAAACAAAGCCTAGGGAGTGTTAGTAAACTCATCCCAACTGTCCCTTTTCTGAAGGTTTTTTATATTTCTCCCAAACCCAAGTAAACTACAACAACTTGACTAGGCTTTTGATCCCTGTCTTTCAAGCACTTGTGGTTCTCTCTATAGCAGGGGTGCCCAACCTTTTTTTTAACCAAGATCTACTTTTGAAGTTGATGGTCTGCCGTGATCTACCAAGTCAAATTCAAGGATGTCAGTATGAAAATTTAAGACCACCATTTATTAATCACCATTATTATGAACCAAATGTTTTCAGTAGGCTACTATGGCCGTATCTTTTCAGTGTGTTTTTAAAGTGTGTTGAATAGCCTATCTTTACAAAGCAATGCAGCACTGATAGTATGCAGAGATAATTTCAGTCATACACAAGTCATAAACAACTGAAACAATTTCAAAATGATAAACATTTGGTATATAAAAGGCACATAGGCCCTATTTCTAAAATATGATGAAGCATTATCATGCCTTCAGTGGTATAGGCTACAAATTAAAAAGGGCTCAGAAATTCACCATTTGTTATGGGTAAATAGTAGGCTACTAGAGAGAGAGAGAGAGAGAGAGAGAGAGAGAGCAATGAGAGAACTCATTGGATTGGTTAACACCCCTGTTAAGTGTGACTTCTTCTATGAAGGTTTTTTTTCAGCTCTCTGGGACAGTAGCACAGCACAGGCTTTCTATTGTGAGTTTGGCCAATCGTTTTGTCCACAACTGAAGCAAGAAACAGCACAAATTGAAGTGAATTCCATACATGTCAACAACTAACATTTCCCTTACACGCGGCACGCGATGTAAACGCAGTTAGCGATGATGCATGCGACTAGCGATTTGGACGAAGATCCTCGCATATCGGCGTGTCATAACGCATCGTTGCGCACATGTTCTGTTACTCACCCGATGTTACACGTGTGCACACATGAATCAACTGTAATACCCTTACGGTCACTTCCTAATGCTTTCCCCTCATTCTGTGTTACCGTGGGACTACTTATCTAACCAATACAGAGTCTATAGGATGTATTTACTCCAGGAGGAAAATGCGAAGGAAATTCAAAATCGTAATTCAAATCGTTTTTAACAAAAACGGATATCGTTAAAAAAAATAATTTAAAAAAAAAGTTAAAAAAAAAAAAAAATTTTTTTTTTTTTACATTTTCGTAAACTATGGCGGCCAAATTTAAACTATGGCGGGCCGCCATGGTTTCCTCAATGTATGGGAAACACTGACAACACATTCAGGCAATGTGTGCGATGGTGTGGTTTAAAATGCGGTACAGAGCGCTGTACAGAGTGCACGGCTGCACGCGCCTGAATGCACCACCCAAAGACCATGCATTCCCAACAACCTCCACCATTAAACCACCTCCAGCCACCACCCAAACCTTACCTCAACACGCAACAGACCCCCATCCATCCTTCATCCTCCCAGCTTCTCCACCCCATCCAAACTCCACCCAGCCAACATCTCAAACCCCTCTCCCCAACCCAACATTCCCCAAACACCAACCAAACTCCATCCAACCTCCACCCAACTCAGGCCCCATGCAACATTCACCAACCCTCCCTATCCCCATCAACCTCAAGTTACCCCCACCCCCAACACCTAAACAGGCCCCATCCAACCCTCCACCCAACAGGCCCCATCCAACATTCACCCACCATCCAAGTCCCCCCCCACCCCCCCACCCCCAGCCAACATCTCCACCCAGCATCTCCACCCCTCCGCAGACACTGATGTGTGAGTCATGGATCTGGCTGGGCTTGCGGGGGCTGACCGCCGCCGTGCTGCCTGTCAAGAGGAGACTCGAGATCAACTCCACCAGTGTGTGTGTGTGTGTGTGTGTGTGTGTGTGTGTGATACCATGACAACCATACCAGGAGAGTTTTTGTTTGAGTTTCCTCCCCGCTGTTTCCTTGGTGACACTGCATTGACTTGGCGAGACGTGATATGGAGGACAAGTTTGGGTAAGAGGCCACCCCACACCCCTCCCCATCATCACACCCCAAAGAGGAGGAACGAGAGGAAAGAGAAAGAGAGGAGGATAGAGAAAGAAAGGATAAAAGAAAAAGAAGGAAAAGAGAGGAGGGATAGATGGCTGATGAACGTGTCCATCTGTGGGGCGTCTGCCGCAGTGTCTGAGTCATGAGGAGAGCAGAGCGCTGCCTATATTCCATCACCGACAGTGGAAGAGAGAGGGGGGGAGAGCCAGGTCAGATACAGCAGACAAAGAGAAGCCAGACAGAGAGAGAAAGAAAGAGAGAGTGAGACAGAGAGAAAAAGAGAGGAGAGATTAGGCCAAATCAGGCCAAAATGGCCGCAAGGGTGGCACATTGAATGAATAAAAGGCAGAGAGAGAGAGAGAGAGAGAGAGAGAGAGAGAGAGAGAGAGAGAGAGAGAGAGAGAGAGAGAGAGAGAGAGAGAATAACAACGAGAAGCCAAAATAGTTATGAAGGCAACCTAATGAAAACGGGAAAGAGAGGAAGAGTGGGAAAGGGGGTGGGGGTGAGCAAGAGATAGAAAGACAGACACAGACAAAAAGACAAACGAAGAGAAGCGAGGCCAAAACGTCCTCCACAATTACCACAGGCGCAGTTCTCCCGGCCACGCACACATGTCCATCCGCGCTGTCAAACACAAATATTTGGACTACTGCTGCTGAATCTTAGGACTAGCCAAGTTAAACCCAGCAAGCCATGACAACTTGACAAGTCCAAATTGTAGGGAGAGAGGGGAGGGGAAGGGCGGAGGAATACACAATAGCCAGCAGAGATGAGTTTGCAGAGAAGAGAGAGCACACCATGCAGCCTGAATGAGAATTGGAATATCAGAGTGTTAGCCAGCCAAACATCTGTGTTGAACTGGAACACATGAACAGGTGAACTGCCAGAGTGCCAGTCAGAAAGAGTGAGCTTGTTGGGAGAAAAAAAACATCAAAAGGTACAGACTAGAAAAAAAACATCATTAAAAACTCACTCCATCCAGCTAACTCCTTGCTCAGACATAAGCACTGCACATAACCGGAGACACAGTAGAGCGAGCAGCATCTCCACTATAAAATGCAAGATCTTTTTAATGGCTTCATCTCTGCACCAGTCAGACTGAAGAACAAAAAGAGATCTGACCTTGTAGAATTTTCCTGAATCTCTCTTCCTGTGTCTTGTTTAATGTCTTCATAATGTCTGTATTGTCTTTCATTTTGAAATACTGGCTCATTCCTAAATGCATGATACACAAATGATCAAATGCGCAAAACCATATGCAACACACACACACACACACACTGATCTAACTCAAAGCACACACACGCACACACACATGTTGCTGCTGCTTCATGCCTGTTACTTGAATGACTGTACAGAAAAACTAGCTACCAACTAGTAGTAAATACTGCACATTACAAATTGCTTATTTTATATTTAATATTATTTCAAAATACTACTATCACTATGTCAGAATCATCACAATAGGACATAAGCTTTTAATATATGTTCTATGTATGCCTGCTGTTGCCCAGTCTTGCACTTTATATGTCTGTATGGGTATTGTATAGGTACTCTAGGTTTAATGTATGTATACTGTCTATGTCTAATTGTCTAAATGTCCATCTAGAGTCTAGAGTCTATGTCTGTCTGCATGGGAAAGTAAGAAACTCAATTCTTTGTATGACCAGCGCATGTATAGAAATTGACAATAAAACCGACTTGACTTTAACACGTGAGTACAATTGCACGCACGAACGCACGCACGCACGCACACACACACACAGATGTTGATCTTGTTGGAAGCCATGGTGACATGAGTGGAGAGATGGAGCTGGGCGGCTGGCAGCTCTTCCTCTCTCTGCCTAGCCAAGGCCTGGCCTGACCTGACGCACGCGCACACGAACACGCACACACACACACGCACACACACACACACACACACACACACACACACACACACACACACAAGACAGCTGGAGGAGCAGGAGCATGACGAGCCACACACACACAACATTGTGTGCACAGGCACAGACACACACACACACACACACACACACACACACACACACACACACACACACACACACACACACACACACACACACACACACTCACACACACACACACACACACACACACACACACACACACACACACACACAGAGGTCCACTTTCCGCCAAAGATCCAGTCTTAGACTGGAAAAGCAAACCCTGAGAGAGAGAGAGAGAGAGAGAGAGAGAGCGAGAGCGAGAGCGAGAGAGAGAGAGAAACAGACAAACGGACAGACAGGCAGACAGACAGACAGACAGACAGACAGACAGATAGACAGAGCAAGTGAGACAAGGGCGCAGACAGATGAATAGATGACAGATGAGATATTTGGAAGAGTAAGGAAGAACCGAGTTAGAGCCTTGGTGGCCCAAAACGTCACACTACAACCCAACCATTTACAACCATTTAATGGAGCAGAAAATCATTCACGTCTTACTAGAACAAGAACAACCTTTTCTCTATTTTTTTGCACGCAACGCAACTATTTACAATCATCTAATGGAGCTGACAAGCATTCATGTCATAGGCAGTCTGAAGCCTGACCTAGAACAACCTTTTCTCCCCATCTAGTTTCCTGGTACAGCCCAACTATTTACAACCATTCCATTCATGTCAGTGCTCTTGCGTGACACATGTGCAGGTTTAACACAAGGTCTGTTGCACATACACACACACGCACGCACACAC
>NC_085865.1:35736086-35771086 GCF_034702125.1 Engraulis encrasicolus | reverse complement strand
GCTCAGTTGTCACAGTACAACATCTCAGCTGAAAAGCGACATTGTGTCGAGCAACTCGATTCCACAGCAGACTGAATAGGCAACAATCACACTCTCTCCCCAAGGAAGGCTCACCCGCCGACAGTCAAGACACCCTACTCTCGGAAATTCAAAGGAGAAGGAATGGACACTCCGGCTTTGAAGCAAAAAATGAATAACAGGCCCTGAATCTAAAGAGCTAGCCTACCTACCAGACAGAGGGACAGAGACGGGGACAGAGAGAGTAGCAGGTCCCATTCATCCAAGCATCCGAAGTAGAGCTCAGTAGAGCTAGTTGTAGAAGTCTGGTTAGTGGATGCTGGCTAGGACAGTGTTCTCTGCGAAGTCAGACACAGCTTTTTTCGTGAATACAAACGGTGTGGTATTAATGGATGATCTCTGGTAGGGTGGCCTTTTTGCTTGCATGGTGGAACAGAAGACGTTGGCGCGGCATGCATTTTAAAAAAATAATAACGAAACCAGTAGGCCAGGCGTTATCTTCGGATGGTTTGCGCGCATGGTGCTGTGGTGGTGAAATGCAGGCGATACAAAATTGTGGCTGTGGGGATTGGAAATTAGTTTTATTAATGATTATAGACAATTTATTATTGTGTTGTAGGTCTATTATTTTAAGATTAGTACAGAGATATACTACTGTAGCCTATGGTGAATGACGTGAGAGACAGTCTCAGATCATTTATAGGAATTTATTTTTATTTTATTTTATTTTTTTGCCACCGAAGGAATGGGAGCTCAGCTCCCAATGGCTCCCACGTAATTCAAACTATGGTGCGGTGGCAATGGCAGGCTTGACAGTGAATGGAACACTGGATTCCCTCAAATAATAGCCAGGGCTACTATGGTATATAGAGAGATGAAAACTACATAGTTCAGTTGCGTTCCTTCATGGGAACTTGGGCACTTGAATTGAGGGATGGAGACCTTAAGCTTACTTATTATTTTACAATTTACTGCTAACCAGTTAGCAACTTAGTAGTTTTCCAATAGGAAATTGCACTGCAACCAAGTAAGTTGCTAACTTGGTTAGCAATGACGCTGTCGAGAAACGCACCCCCTAAAGGGACCAGGCTAGTGCTAGGGGCCACTAGGTTATACATTGAAGAAAATAAATTGAGTTTGTCAAGAAAATAATGATACAAAAAAATACAAACAATGAATTATGACGCAAATAATGTCATCCCAGGACATTGGTGTGCCTCGTCA
Organism: Engraulis encrasicolus; assembly: GCF_034702125.1. Lineage (NCBI taxonomy): Eukaryota > Metazoa > Chordata > Actinopteri > Clupeiformes > Engraulidae > Engraulis > Engraulis encrasicolus. The sequence goes on along the minus strand of NC_085865.1, from coordinate 35,769,844 downwards.
CATACAGAAAGAAGACGTGAGCGGGGCGCATTCCAAAACTTTCTGGTGTTCTGATGCGTCACCGCAGCAATCTGAGGTGATTCCGGGCCCTGGCTGTATGTCTGTGGGCTGGCTGCAAGAGTAACTCCCCCCCCCGCCCCCCTCCAGTTACAAGCATGAAATATTCAAACCTGTACTCTTGCATAATTTAGCCCATCAACACACATGCACTCATACACATGCACACACACACACACACACACATGTGCACGCGGTCGCGCACACACCCACGCGCGCGCACACACACACACACACACACACACACACACACACACACACACACACACACACACACACACACACACACACACACACACACACACACACACACACACACACACTGCTAAGCTAAAATAAGACAGATGGTGACTAGGTGTGTGTGTGTGTGTGTGTGTGAAAGAGAGGGGGGAACTAACCATAGAGCTATGCTTCACTGATCCAGCTCATCATAGCATTAATATCACTCTACCTTTAAAGCAAAGTCATTTTTGTCAACACTGTTTCAATGGTCATGAGCTGGTGACAGGCTAAGTCATTCCCAAATTCGCTATCCAGCCTTTCACAACACGTAAGTGCACTAACCAAACTCAGCGATACAGACCCTGACTCCATTATTCTCAACCATTGCATCATTAAAGGGACAGTTTGGTCAATTTCAACATGCAGTTGTATCGCTCACGCTACCCTTGACTTGTCAGTACCTGGTGATGCCACATTTTTCGGCTCAGCCCTTTCCGAGATATGAGCAATTCTAATGGGGGCAGCGTTTGTTTACATTTTTTAAAAATGAAACATAGGCCAACTCCAAATATTTTCCCAAAAGGTACTGCTTTTTGCTAGTTGTCTGCTGATGTTTTATAACCTTTTGGATGTTTTTGGGAATAAATAAAAATGTTTTTTTTGAAATGTAAACAAAGAGCTGCCCCCATTACAATGACCAGGATCTCGGAAACGGCTGAAGAAGAAGAAAAAAAAATCTCAGGCACTGACAAGTCCAGGGTAGTGTGACCATTACAACTGCATGTTGAAATTGACCAAACTGTCCCTTTAAGGGCTGTCAAATAGGGCTGTACAATATATCGAAAATGTATCGAAATCGCTATATCCAAGAGTGGCGATATGCGCATCACGACAAATACTTAATTATAGACTTAATTATCTATATTTCTAAATATCGTTTAAGTATCGTTATCGAGGTATTGCATGCTGTTATTGAGTATCAGATTTTTTTTATATATCGTGCAGCCCTACTGTCAAACTGAGGTCTTCAAAGCAAAAAATAAAGACAAAACGTCCCGACCTACTGATGAACAAGGGCCAACCTAAAAAGAGATGATCTCATGTCCCCTGTATGTTGAAATTGGAAGAAATTGTCTTTTGAAGCACTTTTAAATTGCATGATTGTTCGAACTGTGTAATACAAATAGAGTTATTCTCATTAAGCCAGCTGGCCTGCCTGGTGCTCAGCCTCTGATGTGGGCGACATGATATGACAGCAGCACAGATGCCGTGCACTGGAGCTTCATGTGATTACCGGACCAGCCGTTTTCACTTACATCAGGCTGTTTATGGTCACTTGCTGATGGTCTTTGTACGTGTGCGTGTATGTTTGTGTGTGTGTGTAAATGTGTGTGTGTGTGTGTGTGTGTGTGTGTGTGTGTGTGTGTGTGTGTGTGTGTGTGTGTGTGTGTGTGTGTGTGTGTGTGTGAATACGTGTGTGCGACTGTGTGCACAGTATGTATCCAGAATGTGTACGAGGATGTAGGGCTGGGCGATATGACGAGACATATCGTGAGGACGAGAGAAACGTGTCTATCGTGACCTTTCTCCTCTATCGTTTATATCGTGATAAAAAAATATTACAGCTAATACACATTTTAATATAATTTCACCTCTTAATATAGCCATTTTATGATTGTAAACATGTGCAAAAAATAATTTTAAAACTACTTGTGGGCCAAACTAGGCTATTTTATTTCTTTACTCCTTTACTTTTATTTCTGATCGTATGCTGTCGAGAGAGCGCACGCAGCCTATTCAGTCTATTTGACTCAAACTTTGAGTCTGCAGTCACTCCTCGGTTGGCGCCCCCTAGAGTGCAGTACCCGGAAAAGTGTCTTTGCCACTGCCTTGCCAGCTAACGTGACGAGCACCGGGCAGCAAGCGTGCGAATCATGGCTGGAAAAAGGCGTTGGACAACTTACCAAAAATGAGCCAACTAGATGCTGCGGTGAAGTTTGGCATTCCTACCTGCGCTGTTTTGTAGATTCTGAGCACGAGACTTCCCCCCCAGCCCTCCTCTCCCTTGCGCTTCTGTGAAGCGCATCTCTCCTACACAACATCTGCTTTGCAATGGATCTCGAAAGTAATGGAATTGACACGTTCCGTACGATGCTCTATGGGCTACACGTTTTGGCCGGTGATGAAAACAGTTATAAAGCCCTGCATGCACTTTCACTGGGACTTCTCGTGAGCACATCTTTCTCTGAAATGTTTAACTTGACCCTCTGTAGCCTACTTGGAAATCCACCACCATTTTTCAGCAGAGGTAGGCTAAAAGTTAAAGTGACTCGATGCTATGATGCTGCGCATGCCATTGAGTCCCAAACAGTTAGGTTTGACTTCTGGGCATGAAACGGTTTTGCAAATGCAATGCCCTTTGTTGTGTTCACTGATATATTGGTAAAAATAGCCTAAACAGAATTGTTCCTCGACAGCAACCAGCGTGAGTCAAGTGATTATTGGGAAGCATAACGTGGTTGGGGACAACGCTGGTGGGGACGAGAGCAAGCAATAGGCTATTGCGTGCTGTTTATAACAAGTTCTTACATAGGCTATTCACAAATATTTTCAGCTTTGTTCAGTTTCATATTAGGCCTACTGGTATTTTGTAACATTAAGTAGGCCTATTTAAAATGAGCTAATATTATTTACTGACTAATTACAGTCATTTTTTGTCGGACATTTTGTCCGGCCACATTTTATTTTGCCGGTCATTCATGCAAATGTCCGGCCACAGTTGGCTAACGTGAACCTTGCTGTTTATGGCCGCAATTTGCGCATCTGTGGTGTTCTTGGTTCGTGGGACTCTCACATTGGGAAACGAGATGACTGGTGAAAATAGGAGATGAAAGATTTTTTCGACCCTGTCCATCAAACTGGTTGACTGTTTTTTTTTGGGTTTTTTTAAAGGCTATATCGTGATACATATCGCTATCGTGATATAAAATAATCCATATCGTGATATAGGCTACATTTTTGTCCATATCGCCCAGGCCTACGAGGATGTGTATACTACAAATAAGTACATGGATGTCGAAAGCAAGCCTCCTCTGCACATACAGTAGTGACAAAAAGGCAGTCAACATGAAGCGATGATATGCAAAGCAACGAGCGCTTGTCTCTGACATGCGAGGTGTTGTCCGTCGGGGCAGGGATGCGTTTCTGCATTGTGCGGAGTGGGAACCCTGCTGCTGTGCTGTGTACCAAGCTTACCCACACACACACTGGCTGGCCTCATCACAACCCCCTACAAAAACACTATATTACTACTCACACATACAGTACAGTACGCACACTTTCCTCCAACTCTCTCTCTTGCTCCTTCTCTCTTTCTCTTTCTCTCTCTCTCTCTCTCCTCGTCTTTTATCTCCTCTCCTTTTATGTCTCTTTCCATCTCATTTTCTTTTGCTCTCTCTCCCTTTCCTGTTCTCTCATTCTCTCGTTCTTTCCCTCATTCCCAAATGCTCTCCCTCTCTCTCTGTGTGTCTCTCTCTCTGCTGATGGACAGAGGCAGCTACAAGCTTGGATCTGGCGGAGCTCTGTGGAGCTGTTGAAGCTGCCTGTTACATAATGGCGTGTGTGTGTGAGGGTGAGTGAATGTAAATGTGTGTGTGTATGTGTGTGAGTGTGTGTGTGTTTATATGCCTGGATGTATGTTTGTGTGTGTTTGTGTGTGTGTGTGTGTGTGTGTGTGTGTGTGTGTTTGTGTGTGTGTGTGTGTGTGATTGGATGTATGTTTATGTGTGTGTGTTCCTGCAAGCTGTAACCACTCAGCACAGCACACACACACCCATTTACCCAGCAATGCCAGAGCAGCAACAGCAGCAGCAGCAGCATGAGCAAAACTGTCACTCTCCTCTCTGCATTACGACACAGGCGGATTCACACACATACGCACACACACACACACACACACACACACACACACACACACTTGTAGGCTTGCTGTTCAGCAAATCAATACAAAACCACAGCATCCTCCTACAAATGAGTTACCTGTACAGTGTAGTTGCACCAGAGCAAAATGCAAAAACCATATATAAACATCAATTTTTTTGATTCCAGGCCTAGTAGTAAAATGCACTTATCCTATAGAACGGCAATCAGTTCTTATCTTACAATCTTAAGATGAAGCTTCTCACACACATGGAAGGCAACTGACACAGTGAGCTACTACCGGCACACAGAGGACTCTCACTAAAACCAGATACGGACTGGGAAAAGGCCACAACAGTAAAGGCCACAAACAAAGAAGGAAAATATGTTGAGTACAATATGCGTTATGGAGTTTTCCATGTTAATTTCTGATTAATTGGGGGGGGGGGGCACATGTGAAGTTGTGGAGTACTACAGCCGTACTTATGGTTGCTGTTGGGGTAAAGGTTGATGTTTTCTTTTGTACAATCCAACATCAATGCAAGTACCCATTTAAAACGAATGGTACTGTACACTGCCAAGAGGAGAATGTTGTTGGTGCAGCTCAGTCTGTGGTCATGACTTGAATTCGACTTGCAGAAGACAATGGCATCTGCAGCCCGCGGCGTGGACATGCATGTATGTGGACATGCATGTTGCCCTCAGGTGGGAGGTTAAGGATGCCTTCACTTCAGAAGAACAGAGCCTGCAAATCATTCATACCTACTAGCATATCCATGTTAAATAAAACAACTTGTAAGACTGAATAGCACATTGCACTTTGGTACTGCACTTTAGTAGTACTGTATTACAGTTGGGTTTGTTCTTGTCAACCTGTCTTTATGTCCTAGAGGGAGGGTGGGTGTTGTGTTGTGTTTGTCTATTGTGTTTTTGTCTATTGTAATGTCTTTGTAATTGTATCATATTCACTGAAAATGGCACAGAACAATTTTCCAAGAGGACAAATAAACAATCTATCTATCTATCTATCTATCTATCTATCTATCTATCTATCTATGTATTGCATAGTTGAACACTGCGATCCTATTCAGTTCAAACTGACAAAGAGGAATAATTCCTGATGCACCGAGGCTTTTCCACTAACGTAATCCACGACAGCAATAATCCCGCCCGGCTCGGCCTTACACTGCACAGCACAGCGCAGCACAACATAGTGCAGTATTGACTAGGCTATGGGGTTTGCAGTGTAGTCCAGTCTGTGCAGCAGTGGCGGCTATCTACCACCACCACACTGCTCCTGTCCTCTTATATAACAGCGCACAGCACAGCACAGCACCACACAGCAGAGCACGGCTGGCACGGGGGAGGAGGGTCGATGTGTGTACATCATGCAGCATGTTTGCAAATGAGGGCCCTTTTCACTTGTGCATCCCATCAGAACAGTAAAGGAGAACAATGCAGTTTGCGATAAACGTGTGCATGTATGTCAACGCCGCATTTCACAATGTGAAATCGTTCAAATCCCTATTGGCCTGTTATTTAATATTTAATATATTTTTTGGTTGATTTTGCCTCACTGAAAAACACTCGGTCCTCTTTGCAGACTTGATGCGCTCAGTCAAGAATGACAGATCTTGGGGTTTACCCGCCTTGACAGATTCAACCATGGCCAAGATAATCCTTCTTAACCTCAACCCTGTGACTGCACACGTCATTGACGGTTGTCACCTAGCTGAACCCAGCCTTTCAAATTGTAACAATGTTGCAAGACGGTAAACAATGGTGCAGCAAGTGATTGACACAGACAGTTCACAACACTGACAATATGAATGGTGGGACAGACAAAACAAATATGCAGCTTATGATATGACCTTAAATAAAGTAGTTTGTATAGGCTACATACAGGCCATAACCAGTTTACAATGTAAACTCAGTTATTTGTAGTTGGGGAAATGTGTGCCTGTAGCCTATAACAAACATATAGGCTTTTGTTATTGGCAAAAAACGTTATAGGCCTAACTATAACAATACATTGTCCCACGGTTACATCAATAGAGATCACAGGGATGTGGCATCGCTCTAGGACCGTTCACTGGCAACATGCTCAACCGAAAAATACCCAACCCACCGCACTGTTGTAGCTGCCCGGGGGCTACCCATGTGCGAAACAGTCGCCATCCGCTGCTGCCACTAGTCTGGCCGACTGACACACGTTAGGAAACAGTGACATTATGAAACAAGAGAATAGTCACAGACATAAGCAGTGCGTTCGTGGGAGTAAGTTTGGAGGACAGTTTATTTACAGCCTGTGGCCTTACCTCTTCCAAAACGCTGACCGTGTGCCTGCAGCTCTGCAGACGTGTGGTGAAACTGGACGTCGTTGGAGAGTTGTAATCCTCCGTCGTCTCGGAGAGAAACTCGGATACCGATATCTGATCCGGCATCCTGCAGTTGGGTATTGTCCAAACAGAAATGGGAATTTGTACTCAGGGAACCGAACGCATGAAAAATGGTAACTTGAGGGTTAAATGACGCTATATCTAACGGTATGCCTTTGCTTTGAACACGCAGCAGCAGCAGAAGCACCAGTTGGCGAAAACAGCGCACAGTGGGCTATGGCGTTGTCGATTCTTCTGAAACACTTCCTAAGTTAAACTCCTCAGGCTGATTCCCCTTCAGGGATGGACAACGGGCTTACCGTTTCCAAGCCTGCGGGACCCACTCTACTCTGCCTTTACTCAATCACGACTGTTTAAATAATATCCAAGCGCGTCCAATGCATGCAGTAAAATGAAATAGCGGATGCCCTCATAACGCTCAACTGGCGATGGTAAATTCCGACACTTTGATGCAAATTGATGGATGAAATCCTTCAGCTAAAGCCGATTTCCGATGCTCTCTAATGTTGTTGGTACTAGTTGGTACTCCTTTGTCCCCCCTTTCTCTCTTTCAAGTACGCAACGCTGTTCCTGACATTCGCTCACGGTCTCCCCCGTTGAATCTCTAGCACTCGGTGGTAGAAACTCACCCACCCACAATGACGGAGACAAACAAGGAAGACCTCTGCGCATGCTTCGGATCTTGAGCATTTGCTACTACAGTCAAAGAGCGGGCAAGCACCATTGGTAACAACTGGGTTCTCCCTGCAGATTGGGCAAATGAAACATTGCTACACGTTGCTACATTTTTCCTGCAATGTTACATGATTGCAACATTTTGCTACATGTTTATCCTGCGTTGTTCTATCCATCGTGATTTAGGCCTACACAAAGAATAGGCCTACGGTTATAACACAAGCAGGCTATAAAGGGGGGAAAATGTTAGCTAATATAATATGGTTTCAACTTCTAATAAAGCCGAGTAACTAGGCTATGTCTTCTATCACTTTTAATGTGAAGTGACATAAAGTCCAAATGTTAGGCCTATTAAAGTATAGTAGGCCTAATGCCCCTATTTCAGTAGCATGCCGTTTGCTTGCACATTGTATACATAACTAGTTATGTTAGTTATTTGTTCAATTCATTTAGCCTGCTAACCCCAACAGGCAGGCAACAGACCTAATGTATCGACACCTACCGGTAGCCTTTGCTTAGCTTATTCTCCGATGTATCAAGTGCGTGTCCTACAGGCAATAGTGTGAAATGCAATCCTGTGACATCTGTGTGGCAGTGCACTACACATGCAGATTCCCCATAATCTTGTGCTATGTTGTCATTGTCAAATGGGATACTGAAAAGAACGTGTTATTCTTTATATCCCTGTGCCACGGACATGGGCAAATATTCGGTAAACAGCTAGGCCTAGGCGCATCTTTCAATCAACGACTGCAGGCTAGTAAATGGCATTCGCCACAGACAAATCAGGACACTTACCGGTTCCATAAAGAATCTTTTGAAGAAAAACTTGACAAGCGGGAGGCCGAGGATCTCATGACAGACAGTCACTATGTAACCTAAATGAAATGAATAAAAATCACATGGCCTGGCTGATGTCTTCTGAGCTCACTGTCACGGCAGGATATAATAGCACAGAATAATGCTTGCGAATCTCCAACATTTTGTGTAGGCTATAGAAGTTCAGAAATCACTGTTGCAGCACCAAAGCTCAATACTGGTTAACACAACTTGTGCCGTTTTTAACGTATAAGTTAATCACCAGCTTGGCAGGGTATGCGTCCATGCGAAATGCACCCCTTGTTAAGTTGTATTAATTATCCAAAGAATGTACAATGTAGCCCATGAGTTAGGCTACATGGAAAGTTCAACAGTGACGCACGCGTTTCTCTTGCCAACAATGTTCTGAGAATAGTGTGTTTCTGATCGTTTTAATTACTTACCTCGATAGATGTAAATTAGTTGATTGTAGCACGATAGGCAAATCCAAAAATTGTTAAGCAAATCAGACGTTTTCCGGCGTCCATCATATTAACTTCATTTCGCCATGCATTGCTTCATCCAGCGCGTAAAGTAAACCAATAATCCGTTTGATTTTGAAAATATGTCACATTCTTCAACTGTATACCGCTGACAAATCCTCGACAAGGCTTTGAGGGGGAGGAAGGGACCAGCTCTACCATGTGAGCAGAGGGAAGGGGGGGGAATCTGGCCAGCCACAATGGGATGGTGTATGGGGACCAGGACAGGAACTGAGGAAATCCAGAGGTCCTGAAACAGGAAATATGAGATTTGGGTAAACAGTGCGAGTCCAAATGGTGCTTCCTCAGCAGGCAGGCTCGATGGCATGTGACCAAGCTGAATCTTCAGGTTCTTAAGCTGCGAAGAAAATCACTTCCAATATCTCTAGGCTACGATAAAAAAAGTAGTAACAACACCATTATAACTATTCCCTCAGGTAGCAGATGTTGCTTTGCCAATTATCTGATAGCCATCGATATAATGACATAAATGGACAATGGTGTGTGTGTGTGTGTGTGTGTGCGTGCGTGCGTGCGTGCGAGTGAGTGATAGAGTGTGACGGGGTGTTGGCAACATTTAAGTACATTTTAAGCTTTTCTCAAACTTCAGCCTTTTAAGTCAGAACAGTTTAATTTGTACCCTTGTAATGGTTCATTCTTTAGACATCCTCTCTGAAGCAGCCTCTTTATGTGTCATTTTCCTGTTATGTACCACTCTGTCTGGCTGTGGCTGGCTGACTGTAGAAGTAAACCCAATGGAATGCCCACAAGATACCCACATGCCAAGCTAGGACAATGACAGTTCCTCTCTCCGTGTCATTTTCACAAAAATAGATAGGTAATAGTCACATAGTAATACAGTTTTTCTACAATTTCAAATGCTCCGAAGAATGTGCTCTGTATAAAGCAATTCTGTTCATGTTTCAAGGGGGAAAAGCCTACTTCCTCAACAGTATAATCTCAACTTGGGCCTGCCCATACTAACTGTGACACTATACGTAGACAACGTAGACTTGCAGTCACAATAGCCAGGCTAACATACAACCCACTGTATTTGGATTCACTGTATTTGGTAAGATCCTGAGAACCCAATATAGGACACTGAATGAATGAGACATACATTGCCAGCATTACTTGTGTCTTCCGCAGTTGTGTAGGTGAGGGGGCGGCGGGGTTGTGGGGGGTAAGACACAAGGCAGGCAGCCTCCCCCCATACCCCACCCCTGCCTCAAAGAATGTCTGGAATCTCCTCACCAACTGGAGAGCAGAGTCCCCCTCTGCGTGCTATCTCTCCGTGCGGCGCTGCGGTCAGGATCAGGCTGCTCTCTTTCTCCTGGTTCACACTGGTGAGGATCACAGGCAGTGACGGCACTCGTTTGGGGGTTAACAACGATGCCCCCCACGTCTACAGTGCAGCATAACAGTGTTTCCCAAATTTCTTTTGTAGTGACCCATGTTTTAAAAGTCACAAACCCAAGTAGTCAATAGACAAACATTATTTGTAAATCACAAAATAAAGGTGTGGCCTTTTCGTAGACCATGAACGCAATTACATATCCTATAATTACAGCTTTAAATCATACATAATAAATGATTATGTATGATACTAGCTCAGGGTCTGTAGTCCATATACACACATACACACACAGACAAACACAAAACATGTTTTATAACCATGCGATGTGAAACCTGTGTCGTGTGCCCCCCCCCCCCCCCCCCCCCCGCCCCCCCCATCCCCCCATCCAATATCACAGGACCATCGCCCTTCAGGTCTTTAATATTGAAAAGCACTCATGAAAGGGGTCGTGTTACCCAGCCAGTGTGCTCTTGTATCGATGTCCTCCCCGGTGACTGGGGAGTGCATGGATATCTCTTCACTTGGCTTGGCAAATCACAATGTATTTATAGCGAAGGAGGTTATGAATCACTCTTGTGAAGCTAAAAGCATTGTCCTGAACCCGGTCTTGCTTACTGACATGGTGGTGGGACTTATACTGACAGGGGCACTGCAGACAGAGATTGATTCCTGCTTTTGGACTTGGAATGGAATGGGTTAGATTATATTAGAGAGAAAATAGGCCTAATAGAATAGAATAGAATAAAATAGAACAGAACAGAACAGAACAGAACAGAACAGAACATAATAGAATAGAATGCCTTTCATTGTCACTATCCACATCCACAATGACAATACATAGGCCTACTACCTGAAATACAATGAAATTGTAGCACAAAAAATGGTTCAACAATAGCAACAGCAATAGCATTTGTATAGTACACTTTCATAAACTTTCATAAACAATTTCATTCAACATGATAGAGAAAGAGAAAAAGAAAATATTACAGATTTGACCACCCAGTATACCAATGAGCACCTGAGTAACATTGTACAGTATGCACAGTGAGCACTCCATGCCCCTTTGTGTCTCCTCATTGTGCAGTTAATTTGCAATTTGTCACAATACATATAGCCTTGGAGTTCCCATTTTTAGGGGAGATCAGAAACGATATTCACATTGCTCTTGGCCTGGCTAGGTCTTTGCTGGAGGTGGGTTTGTTACCAAGTTTCACAGCTGACACTGTCCATCTTTATGACTGCAAATTTGCCAGATGAAAGACTAAGACTGAAACGTCATGAATAAAGCAATAGCAAAATGGTCAGTGTGCAGGAGTTTTATAGTTTTTCTGAATAGCAACCTATGGGTCATCTCGAAACACACCTGCTGAGGAGTGCAAGAAATCACAAGTTGTATCTGTGTGGCTAAAATGGCTCTTTCCCTTCCAGGTTTATTCCACAGTTTATCGCATGGCAATAAACCATGACAATGTTGACTTCCTCTCACCTCAAGGGCAGTCATGGGTGAGCGGTTAGGGCGTCAGACTTGCATCCCAGAGGTTGCCGGTTCGACTCCCGACCCGGCAGGTTGGTGGGGGGAGTAATCAACCAGTGCTCTCCCCCATCCTCCTCCATGACTGAGGTACCCTGAGCATGGTACCGTCCCACCGCACTGCTCCCCATGGGGCGCCACTGACGGCTGCCCCCTTGCACGGGTGAGGCATACATGCAATTTCGTTGTGTACAGTGTGCAGTGTTCACTTGTGTGCTGTGGAGTGCTGTGTCACAATGACAATGGGAGTTGGAGTTTCCCAATGGGCTTTCACGCTTTCACTTCACCTCTTGACTCCAGTAGAGTATGAAATAAAAGTAGAAGTGCTCTAATATCTACATCAATAGGTACACTGCAATACCTAGTAAATAATCCATATAAGATAATGTGCAATTGCTGCATTTCCATAAATTAGAGTACTATGTCTGCTTCATACATTTCTTCGTCACTCACATTGTTTTTCAGCTTGAAAACGTTGCTGTCATGCTATTACTGTAGGCCTACATTTCAGATGGGGAAAAACATTTAAGGCAATGCCTCCCCCTGCTGGTTATTATAGGAAATGCTCTCAGGCACAAGTAGACCAGAAGATGGAACCCAGGACTGGGCAATATTGTAAGGCCTCTCTAAATTGTGGGCCAGGGTCTAGGATTTTTTAAATATATTTTTTAAACACAAACAACAACATCTGCCCCTTGAGAATTGCAGGTACACTGGGAAATGCCCTGTATGCCAGTTTACTAGTACAGGCCTAATGGAACCCCTACCTATAGAAATATTAAAACCACATAAGTTCCCTATGATTCTCTTTGGATTTGTATTCTAAAATAAACACCCAACCAAACCAATAGCATTAACAATATTATTGACATACAGTACCTTTAGGCCCACAAAATGTTCATACAGTACTGAGGTCATGAATGGCTCCAGGCTATACACTATCCCACAAGTGAGATATAGACTAATGTATCACAAACAGGCCTTGAAAACAAAATTATTTTCCAATCGTTCCGTTTCGAACGGTTCAGGTAGGCCTGATGTTTAACGTTTTCGTTCTTGCATTCGTTCCGCCACCACCATATCGGTCCTGAACCGGTTCGGGACTCAAAATTTTGTTCGTTCTTAACGTTCCGGCCGTGTTTGGCGGGCCTATCAAGTTTATTTTTATGGACTATACCTTATACCTAGAATAGGTGTAGGCTACCCATTAGTATTTGTCCTTGATTTACACCATAGCTTCTGCAGAAAAATAATAAATCACAGGGGGCATCCAAAAACATTCAGATGGGCTGTCCATCCCACATATAGCCTACAGACTTATTGTAGTAGAGTAGAGTAGAGTAGAGTAGAGTGGAGTAACTTTATTAATCCCCGAGGGGAAATTCAGGTGTCAAGTAGCTTACATAAATACACATAATGCCCACACGGACATTTAAGACACTTAACACACAGGTCAAGTCAGGGAGGGGAAAAATAAGAATTAAAGACAATATAAAAAGGCAATGTGAAATAACACATTCTGATTGAACAAATGTGCAAAAACATACTCTTAGAGTTGAGGTAGACAAGATAAAAATGAGAGGAGTGTTGAGAGGTACGTACATCTATGAGAGAAAGAGAGAGTGTTGACAGGTACATCTATGATATAGCGTTGTGATGTAAAAGTAAGTATTACACAGTAATCAAGGCAGAATATAGATTCTGTTAAGGTGCATGAAGACAGTGGGTTAAATGATCATAAATTAGGCAGTGTACAGAGTCTCAACATCCCAGTCTAGTACAAGCAAAGTGTATTGGACAGTCCACACACACACACATACACACACACACACACACACACACACACACACACACACACACACACACACACACACACACACACACACACACACACACACACACACACACACACACACACACAGTCTTTCATTGTGATAAGCAGAAAAAATAATTATGTCAAGTGGTTAAGAGTTCCACAGTGCAGTGATTGAACAGCCAATAGGCCTATAAGGATTGTACTGGAAGATGTTAAGTCCTGCTTGGCATTGCTGCCTGTCGCACCTCCTCCGGTGCCCAGGTCAGCTGCAGGGTAATCAGTCAGGAACCACTGCTCATCAACGTTTCGGTCCTTTAATCCTGAAACGTCTCCGTGTGGCAGAGCAGTGACAGGGACGTCTCCCTGTCACCCCCCTGCAGCTGAAAGGTGTTGTTCCCTGCAACTGTTGTCTGGGGGTTAGGTGTTATTCCCCCAGGTTCTGTCCTTCCTCCGCAGCCAGAGCCAAAAGTTCCCTTTCTCCGTCTCCTCCGCCAGTTCCTTTGTTGCCATCCTTAGCTTTCCTCCAGTGACTCCCACGTCCTTCAGGAGGCGTATGGTTGACAACCCCATGAAGCCTTGTCATCCGACCTCCACTGGGTTGATGGTAGTCTTCCAGCCCGCCTCCCGGCACTCAGCAGCCAGCTCGGAGTACTTGACCTTCTTTCGCTCAAAGGCAGCCTCAATCCCTTCCTCCATTGGCACAGTGAGCTCTATGAGGGCTACCACTCTAGCATTTACAGACCACGCCACTATGTCTGGTCGGAGAGATGTGGTGGTAATCTTTGTGGGAAGCTGAAGCTTCTTGCTCAGGTCAACCTTCATGCTCCACTCCTAGCCAGGAGTGAAGGGCCTTGCGGTTTCTCTTTGCCTGATGATTCTGATCCCTCCTTACTTGATAAAGATGGTGGGTTGCTCTGCCGGCGATGGTGTTCTGCTTCCCTGTCTGCACACCTCCAGCACTTCGGCTAGCTTTCTCAAGACCTGGTCATGGCGCCATCTATAGCGGCCCTGAGAGAGGGCGAATTTGCAGCCTGACAATATGTGCTGTAGGCTTACGTTTGGGGCATTGCAGAGTGCACAACATTCCTCATTTCCAAACCACTGGTGGAGGTTCCGGGGCCAGGGAAGCGTGTCGTAGGTTGAGCGAATAAGGAAGCTGAGTCTTGCCTGTGGGATCTTCCACACGTCTGACCAACTGATGTTCCTGTAAGAGATTCCCTCCCAAGTTGTCCAGCATCCTTGCCGTCCCTGAGACACAGCCTTGATCTTATAGCGGTCTTCCTCCATCCTCGTCACCTCCGCCACCACCATCTCCTTTCTTTCCTTGCGGTGGGCCTTGGACCAGAAGCGTGGTGCTTCTCCCCATCCTAGGCCTGCTCTTCCTACTTGAACTCTGCCCACAATCTCCTTGTGCTGCAGCCGGCTCACAGCTTGGTCGACCTCGGTCTGGGCGTTCCACTTGCGGCCAGTCAGGACCCTGGCGTTAGCATTCCTAACCGACTCATCTGTGGACTCCCGAAGCTCGAGCACCAACCTGGTCTTTTCTTGCATGTAGCCCAACTGTAGCGATCTCAGAGGTAGCTGGAGCATGTTCTTACCAAAAAGGCCGGCTTCAGAGAGGCACCGTGGCAGCCCCAACCACTTTCAAATGAATGAGTAATATAAGGGTCATTCTACGATTCGGCTGCGCTTTTAAGTCCATGGATTTTATTTGCCAATTCCACTAAGTATTAACTGCATCCAATGATGTTTTGGAAATTAGCACACATTTACCTTTCATATAATACAGAAAGTGTAGACATGGCATTATTTCCCTCAGCAAGAATGAATATTTAACACTGGCTTTGGGCGTTTTCATGCCGTCCTGTTTTCCAAATGTCAGATTCAGTCTTCATATTAGCATGTAAAGAAACTTGTTTTGTCCAAGACTATTGCAAATGTTGATTTGCACAGTAATCATCACAATATGACAAAACTGTTAGAAAGACCATTGTGCTTTCCATTATACATGTAATTTGCCATTTTGTGTGTGTCCCCAAAAACTATGTTAACCGTGTCACGGTCTGAAACCCCCTCCATAAATCAGTAATGGTCTGGTCTTAGGCCATACGAATAACATCACGTGATGTTATAACCTCTTTGGCAGGATATGGGAAAACTTTTTTGGTAAGTTTTGAGTTCCATCCTTCCATAATTTAATCCATTCTTTTTCATGTTCTCATAGCGGGAAAAATGCCTGTCAACTGTGTTATCAACATATTCATAAGAATATGAATTAGAAATCACATGTAGAAAAACACAGATAAAGTATACAAATGCATGAATTGATTAAGGTGTTGTGGTGGAACTTCTGAGGTCCTTAGTTAGCACAACACCATAAAAATGGCTGAAATGTCAAGCCGTGTTACCGTCAATGGTGTTACGCATCAGCTATGACAGTTGAGGAGGAGTATGTTTTTGCCAATTTATCTCCATATTGACAGAAAACAAAATCATTTGTGTTCTAGGGAGATGGGATTGTCTGCTCTGTTTTTTCTCCTAAAAAAGTGCCAACTTGTTCCCCTGCACTGTTGACCGTAGCACAGTTGAGTAACACGGTTGACTGTTTTGAAAGTGTTTTTGTGCTATTGATCCCTTATGTGTTGGAAAAATCATATGAACAGACACTAGGGATTATCTCGGGAGAGGGAAGTCCTCTGTAAGGAGGGTGACTAAATTCAAATGAGACGTTACAGGGATTTATAATGAAAAATGTGTAAGTCTGTGTCATAGTGAATCATAAAATCCTACTTATGAAGCTCAACAATCACATTTTCTATATCAGTTGCACAGATTAATGACAACATTATTGTTAAGGGATATAAGCACTTTCAAACGTTGTTTCAACTGTAGTATTTTTATATGATTGAAATTACATAGTTATTGTCCATAACACTGTTGACAAAATAATCAAGCAAATGTTCACTTTCATTAGAGTATTTATCAAATGATTTAAGATTAAGCTTGGCAATTTGTTTGTTTGGAAACTAAAACACATACACTATGTAAACATCTAGGTCATTTATTTGAAAAAAAAATACTGCTAATTGACATTTTGCGTTTGCCAAAAGCGCACTGGATATGTAGAATGACCCATAAATAATTTCTTATCAAAATCATTTCTGGATATGTGCTAAACTCCTTACCTGGTTGTAAGTTTTATCCATATGAAGATCTTCAAAGGCTTGCGCTATAATTTCTAACCCTGCATGGTGTAGATATGGTGTAGCCTGTTGCTGGCAAATATAGGCGTACCTCCAATTTCCTGTTTCCTGTTCAAGTGAGATATAGTCAGGGAACCATCTATCAATTTCTTTGTAGGGGAGGTTGGTCTTAATGCATTTGACCAACATTTGACATTTGACCAAATTAACATCTCTGTGTGCACCCAGGTGTGAATAGACATTGTTCCTATTTGCATCCGGGTGTGAAGCCGGGCGTGAAAAGCCATTGTTTGTATTTGAGTGAAAAGCCATTGTTGCTTCTTGCACCCAGTGTTAGTAATAGCCATTGTTGCTATTTGCATCCTATTTTAGCCATTGTTGCTATTTGCACCCGGGTGTGAATAGCCATTGCTGCTATTTGCACCTGGGTGTGAGTAGACATTGTTGCTATTTGCACACGGATGTGAATAGCCATTGTTGCTGTTTGCGCCTTGGTGTGAATAGCCATTGCTATTTGCACCCGTGTGTGAATAGCAATTGTTTCTATTTGCATCAGGGTGTGAATAGAACTTGTTTCTATTTGCACCCTGTTTTAGCCATTGTTGCTATTTGCACCCGGGTGTGAATAGCCATTGTTGCTCTTTACCCTTGAGTGTGAATAGCCATTGAAATTTGCACCTGGGTGTGAATAGCCATTGCAATTTGCACCCAGGTGTGAATAGCCATTGTTGCTATTTGCACTCGGTTGTGAAAAGCCATGCTATTTGCACCTGCGTGTGAATATCCATTGTTGCTATTTGCACCCGGTTGTGAATTGCCATTGTTGCTAATAGCCATTGTTGCTATTTGTACCCAGGTGTGAATAGAAATTGTTGTTTTTTGCTCCCGGATGTGAATAGCCATTGTTGCTATTTGCCCCTGGGTGTGAATAGCCATTGCTATTTGCACCTGGGTGTGAATAGCCATTGCTGCTAATTACCCCTGTGTGTGAATAGCCATTGCAATTTGCACCCGGATGTGAATAGCCATTGTTGCTATTTGCACCCAGGTGTGAATAGCCATTGTGGCTGTTTTGTGAAAAGCCGTTATTGTTAATAGCAGTGGTTCTTAATAGCCATTGTTGCTATTTAAACCAGGGTGTGAAAAGTCATTGTTGTTTTTTGCACCCGGTTGTGAATAGCCATTGCTGTAATTTGCACCCGTGTGTGAATAGACATTTTTGCTAATAGCCCTTGCTGCTATTTGCATCCGGGTGTGAATAGTGATTGTTGTTATTTGCACCCAGATCTGAATAGCCATTCTTGCTTATAGCCATTGTTGCTATTTGCACCCGACTGTGAATAGACATTTTTGCTATTTGCACCTGGGTGTGAATAGGCATTGTTGCTATTTGCACCAGGATGTGAAAAGCAATTGTTGCTATTTGCCCCTGGGTGACTGTGAATAGCCATTGTTGCTATTTGCACCTGGGTGTCAATAGCCATTGTTGCTACTTGAACCCAGATGTGAATAGCCATTGTGCGCCCCTTGGTGTGAATACCCATTGCTATTTGCAAACGGGTGTGAATAGCCATAGTTTCTATTTGCACCAGGGTGTGAATAGCCATTGCTGCTATTTGCACCCGGGTGTGAATAACCATTGTTGTTACTAGCCATTGCTGCTATTTGCACCCGGGTATGAAAAGTCATCGTTGCTTTTTGCACCCGGGTGTGAATAGCCATTGTTGCTATTTGCACCCGGGTGTGAATAGCCATTTTTGCTAACGTAACAGGTTGGACTGGGTCCCCTGTTAGTGTGCATGTGGTAATTGAAAACAAATGCCTGTGTGGGCGAGGGCGGAGCCCTTCCGGTTAGTATAAATTGCCTACTATGTTGGCTGTTAGCCAGGTGTGGCTAACCTCAATACCGGTTGGCGCTTGGGGAAGCCCTGTACGCTGGGTGCAGTAGGTGATGTTGGCGTGTTGGGTTTTGGACCCATACTGGAGCGCGTACTAGAACTAGAGCGCAGCTGAAATGCGAACGCCAGGTTGCTGCATATAGCCTAACCGGCTCGAAGCATTGCATGGTGAAGCAAGGGTCAACCGTAGACTTCCAGGCTCGGTCCAGTGCCTCCCAGTTGCAACTTAAGGTTGAGCACATATTGTCAATGGGCTGGGGTGGGGGGACGCCGTTGTCTTTTCCCGGTGTTTGAGTTTGTTATCTTCCCTTTTACCACCACGAGCTCTCTTAGTTGTGGCAGGTTGTTGTTCTTTGCGCAGGTGCGCGCAGCCTTCGTCTTTCAGCCATACGGTCTGACACGGTCAGCTCCAATCACCCACCCCTTAGACAAGGGATGAGTGATTGGGGACTGGCCGGTTGAGATTAGTAGTATTATCTTGTGAACTTATTGGTGAGGTGTAGATCCCCTGAGTGGCAAAGTAAACTCTCCACCAAGAGGCCTGATTTGATAAACATAGGCTACCTCTTCACTGTGAATCATTTCAGTGTGCTGTGACTACTTTTGTTTATTTTTGATTTGTGTTTTGTGTGTACATTTTTGATTGCAGTGTTCTTAGGCATTCACAGTGCAGTGTGTAGGTAACACGCTCAGTAAATTACCTGTACTAGCCTACTCAGTGCTCTCGCACTTCAGCCGTCACTGTTTCACGATATCTGTCTGTATTGACTTCAGTAGAGTTAAGACTCTGTTTGTGTATATGGACTCAAGTGAACTGCCTGCACATTTTGAATACAAATAAGACTGAAAGCAGAAGAAAATAAAAACTATTGTATGTGCAACAGCTGTGTCATCCTTTGTCATCTCAAACCTGTCGGGGAAATTGTGTTTTTAACATCTGGGTTGTCTCACCCTTTAACGAGACTGGCGTAGTCACCTTTTAAAACCTAATTACTTAAAAGTCAGTAATCTTAGTAACCCCACTCTGCTACACTAATAGCCATTGTTGCTATTGTCACCCGAATGTGAATTGCCATTGTCGCTATTTGCCCCTGGGCGTGAATAGCCTTTGTTGCTATTTGCCCCTGGGTGTGAATAGCCATTGTTGCTATTTGCACCTGGGTATCAATAGCCATTGTTGCAATTTGCACCCGGATGTGAATAGTCATTGTTGCTGTTTCCTCCTTTTGTGTGAATACCAATTGCTATTTGCACCTGGGTGTAAATAGTCATAGTTTCTATATGCACCAGGGTGTGAATAGCCATTGCTGCTATTTGCACCCGGGTGTGAATAGCCATTGTTGTTACAGGTAATAGCCATTGTTGCTATTTGCACCTGGGTGTGAACAGTCATTGTTGTTTTTGTACCCGGGTGTGAATAGCCATTGTTGCTATTTGCACCCAGGTGTGAAGAGCCATTTTTGCTAATAGCCAGTCTTGCTATTTGCACCCGGATGTGAATAGTCATTGTTGATGTTTGCACCTGGGTGTGAATAGCCATTGTTGTTATTTGCACCCGGGTTTGAATAGCCATTTTTGCAAATTGCCCTTGTTGCTATTTGCACCCGGATGTGAATAGTCATTGTTGCTATTTGCACCAAGATCTGAATAGCCATTGTTGCTAATAGCCATTGTTGCTATTTGCACCCGGCTGTGAATAGAAACTGTTGCTATTTGCACCTGGGTGTGAATAGCCATTGCTATTTGCATCCGGGTGAGAATAGCCATTGTTGCTATTTGCATCCGGGTGTGAATAGTCATTGCTGCTAATAGCCTTTGTTGCTATTTGCACCCGGGTGTGAATAGTCATTGTTGATATTTGTACACAGATGTGAATAGCCATTGTTGCTAATAGCCATTGTTGCTATTTGCACCCGGGTGTGAATAGAAATTGTTGCTATTTGCACCTGGGTGTGAATAGCCATTGTTGCTATTTGCACCCGGATGTGAAAAGCCATTGTTGCTATTTGCCCCTGAGTGTGAATAGTCATTGTTGCTAATAGCCCATTGTTGCTATTTGCACCCGGGTCTGAAAAGTCATTGTTGCTATTTGCACCCGGACATGAATAGCCATTGTTGCTATTTGCACCCGGGTGTGAATACCCATTTTTACCCATTTTTGCTAATAGCCATTGTTGCTAATAGCCTTTGTTGCTATTTTGCACCCAGGTCTGAATAGCCATTGTTGCTATTTGCGCCCAGGTGTGAATAGCCATTGTTGCTGTTTGCCCCTGTGTGTGAATAGCCATTGTTGCTATTTGCACCCGGGTGTGAGTGAAATCAACCATGTTTTGGTGCAATGATTGATTGTAAATTAATGCTAACAAAGAAAGCAGGACAACTTTCTTTAATGCAGTGATTCTCAAAGAGTGGTCCGGGGACCTCTAGTGGTCCCTGACAGAGCAGGTGGTCCGCAAGGGCATTTCTATTTCACCATGACAAGCTAGCAGTAAGTTATTAAAGTAACGGTTACACCCCGCCATTCCGACGCACCGCCATTCTGACATTGATGTTTTATTGCAGGAACCATTTTTCCAGCTTGCAGGAACCGTTTTTCAAAGATCTCAGACCCTACCTTTAAGGGCATTTGGATCGTGACAAAATGATACACTGATCCTGTAATTGCTCTGTCTCTCTCTCCACTTTCTGCTCATGTCGCAACATTGTTGCAAATGTCAATAGAGTTAGAACGTTGTCCACGCGCCTCTAAGTACTTGCAACAATATTTAAATGACTCGGAATGGCTCGGACTGACAATCAAATACTGTCGGAATGGTCAATGCCCCCCATTGTAACATTACTACAAAGCTAAATATAGCATTTTCACTAAGACAGGCTTATGAATGTGGATCAAAAAGTAAGTGATCTGTATGTCTGTATACTGTATGTCTTTTCCTCCTTCTATTCCCCATTCAGTGCCTGGAAGGGATCCCTATCGCAGGTGAAGATTTCAGCATGGGTTTCCATGATGTCCTTCACAATGGAAGACAAGTATCTTGTGTTAAAGTGATACTGTGCCATTTTTGGAAATAAGCTCGTATTATACCTCCTCTTATTAACTTAAATGATTGAGTTTTACGTTTCTCCTGTACTTTCAACCGTACTGTCTCCTGTACTTTCACCCACGTGTGCGCGCGCACACACACACACACATACACGCACACACACACACACACCGTACAGGGTACAGGGAGGCTACTTTATTTCACGGCATGTTTTACTTTTAGTAAGCCTATACTTACGACAAATAAAACTCCTCCTAAATAAATTTGTAAAAAATCCTCCTAAAAAAAACCCAAATAAAAACATTGCCCACAGCTTTGGCTAGGGGACCAGGTTGTCACTTCTAATTAAGCGGGCTTGCAGAGCAAGGCCCGATTCTAGTAATCTTTAAGTCCGTTTATGCTTGCTTGCTTGCTTTGTTGCTTTCTTATGCAGGGCAGTAAAAATAGAAAATGGATCTCCTCCTAGGCCTTTCGAGATAGAGACACCGTTCAAACACTAAAACGACCGGCTCGGCTTGGAGATCATTTCTAGTGATATAGCGTGTCCGTGTCTCTTGTCGTTTTCCCGTTTTTGGCGATTTTGTGCAAGTTTGGGTCCCCATTGAAAACAATGGTAGAACCTTCATGAACCAAGGTTCCGCCACTCTAGAGATTAGAGTGTAGGAGGCTTTTTCGGTCATAAAACATCAACACTTTCACCTAGAAGTTTAGTTGACGCGTTGTTGGCGAGCTCTATGGGATGTCTCCAAATTGTCAAAGTTTCATCTCCCAACTCTCATTACTTTTTAAATGGCAGGTGTGTAAAAACGACAGGGCTGGGTCTATGGCGTTTCCCATTGTGGCTTGAAGTGCCTTTTTCAAGAGGTCAGCGCATGTCCCACAAGAGGTCCATTTGTGACTGAACCGTTTAACCTATAAACTTCATTCAAAGACTGTTAGAGAGATCAAATGTATGACTCCGATCTGTGAGCAGGACACGTGCCAATTCCTTTTAGTTTTTTAGCAACATCAATCTAAAGACAAAAAACTGTTTCTGATTCTGCCCTCTGCCTTACAGCACCATACTAACTGCCATTCAGTCAATCAGAACAGGTGCAAACAATATAGGGTTCCATCTCAACTGTGACTTTCTCTCAACATTCTATTCTTAACGACCAGCTGCTCTGTAGTTCTAGAAGTCTATTGTTCAGCTCTTCAATGCAATCTAATATTGTCTTGCTGTAATGATTTTCATAGGTAGCTGCTTGGCCCAATGGTAATAGTCCTGCATCAGCAATATGGAGGTTGGGAGTTCGAATCCCACTCGGACTCATGTTGATTTTCAAAATTATATCATATGCAGTGTTCCTTAGCCAATTTAAAAAATAACATGTATGTCATTTAGTATCAATGACAAAGGTGCTGGATTACAGATATGGGAGTTCGAATCCCACTCGAAGCCATGTTGATTTTCAAAATGATATCATATGCAGTGTTCCTTAGCCAACTTCAAATACCATGTATTGTATGTCATTTAGTATCAATGGCAAAGGGGCTGGATTACAGATATGGAGGTTGGGAGTTCGAATCCCACTCGGACCCATGTCAATTTTCAAAATTATATCATATGCAGTGTTTCTTAGCCAACTTAAAATACCATGTATGTCATTTAGTATCAATGGCAAAGGTCCTGGATTACAGATATGGAGGTTGTGAGTTCGAATCCCACTCGGACCCATGTTGATTTTCAAAATTATATCATATGCAGTGTTCCTTAGCCAACTTCAAATACCATGTATGTCATTTAGTATATCCCCAAAACGCAGAGCTACAACACTTTCAAGATGGCTGAATTCAAGATGGCTGAATTGTTTGGCCCATAACTTCTGACTGGGTGGATGGATTTTTTCCAACATTTCTTTTAGCTTTGTTTTCTCAATAGTACTTTGTTTCATCTCGGCCCCAAAAGGCAAGCCCGCTTCCAGCATTTTCTGTGAGAATGCAATCTAGTTCCACTTTTTATGAAGAAAGCATTGCAAGCAAGTTATGAAACTGCATGTCAGGTCTCTTTCAACTCTATCTGAACCAAGCAACTGGTAGCTGACTCACACCATTGCGAGAAGTCCAATATTTTGTAATAAATTGCTACATGTTAAAATTGTGACAGAAAAACTGAAACATTTGTATGCTATGTTCAGTTGTTCATGAAAACAATACTGTTTACTTTCTTTGACAAATGGAAAGTTTGTAATTTCTTCAACTCTGTCAAAAGGTATAAGAACAGACATAATTTAGCTAATTCTAGAGAGACGCTGGAGCACCCAGCTTTATTAATCCCTTATAGCCTTACTGTCCCCAAAATTGTAACGGCTATGTCTTAAAGGGTTACCTAAGGCTCTCAGTACTGTCATAGCAATGTTGTTATGATGTAGTGGAGTATTTTCAGCAAATAGTGAATAGGCCCGACGGCGACCCCATCTGCAGTAAGAAGCTACGGCCAAACATCAGACTAACATGATGTTGGAACATTGTTGCAAATGTCAATAGAGTTAGAACGTTGTCCACGCGCCTCTAAGTACTTGCAACAATATTTAAATGGCTCGGAATGACCATCAAATACTGTCGGAATGGCGGTGTGTCGGAATGGCCAATGCCCCCCATTGTAACATTACTACAAAGCTAAATATACAGGGTTCCCACACCTTTTTCATGAACACATTCAAGCACTTTTCAAGCACTTTCAAGCACCAAATGTTCAGTTTTCCAGCACCTTTAAAAGGATGCAGGAACGGGGTGTGGGGGTCCTCCCCCAGAAAATGTAGTGTTTTTAAGATGCAATTTCCTGCATTCTAATCAATTTTAGGGTGTCAAATGACAAATCCCATCTGACATCTAACTCCCTCAGATTTTTGATGTACCTGAACAATTTATTTCTATCATTTAGCTTACTGAGTTTGACTTGACACAAATGTCAAGCATTTTCACAACCTTGAAAACACTTAATTGAAATTCAAACATTTTCAAGGAATTCAAGCACCAGTGGGAACCCTGAATATAGCATTTTCACTAAGACAGGCTTATGAATGTGGATCAAAAAGTAAGTGATCTGTATGTCTGTATACTGTATGTCTTTCCCTCCTTCTATTCCCCATTCGGTGCCTGGGAGGGATTACTTTCACAGGTGAAGATTTCAGTATGGGTTTGCTGTCCTTCACAATGGAAGACAAGTATCTTGTGTTAAAGTGATACTGTGCCATTTTTGGAAATAAGCTCGTGTTATACCTCCCCTTATTAACTTAAATGATTGAGTTTTACCTTTCTCCTGTACTTTAACCGTACTGTCTCCTGTACTTTCACCCACATACGTGCGCACGCACGCGCGCGCGCACACACACACACACACACACACACACACACACACACACACACACACACACACACACACACACACACACACACACACACACACACACACACACACACACACACACACACACACACACACACACACCTATGCACAGTACAGGGTACAGGGAGGCTACTCTATTTCACTGCATGTTTTACTTTTAGTAAGCCTATACATATGACAAATAAAACTCCTCCTAAATAAACTCCTAAAAAAAATAAACAAATAAAAACATTGCCCACAGCTTTGGCTAGGGGACCAGGTTATCACCTCTAATTCCACTTGGTATGAAGAAGTTATGAAACTGCATGTCAGGTCTCTTTCAACTCTATCTGAACCAAGCACCTGGTAGCTGACTCACACCATTGCGACAAGTCCAATATTTTGTAATAAATTGCTACATGTTAAAATTGTGACAGAAAAACTGAAACATTTGTGTGCTATGTTCAGTTGTTCATGAAAACAATACTGTTTACTTTCTTTGACAAATGGAAAGCTTGTAATTTCTTCAACTCTGTCAAAAGGTATAAGAACAGACATAATTTAGCTAATTCTAGAGAGACGCTGGAGCACCCAGCTTTATTAATCCCTTATAGCCTTACTGTCACCAAAATTGTAACGGCTATGTCTTACGTAATTGGTTACCTAAGGCTCTCAGTACTGTCATAGCAATGTTGTTATGATGTAGTGGAGTATTTTCAGCAAATAGTGAATAGGCCCGACGGCGACCCCATCTGCAGTAAGAGGCTACGGCCAAACATCAGACTAACATGATGTTGGAACAGGGAGGTCAGGGGGCATTCAAACCTACACCCTTCAAATTGAACATTGGAGACTGGTCAAACGCAATTTCAAACTTCTGTGCTAACCCTGTTACATAAAGTTTTGACAATAAAGTACACTTGACTTGACTTGACTTGAAGGAACATCTCCCTAACCATTAGACCACAGATACCCATGCTGTTGATGTGCAATAATTTGTAACCCTTGCTATACCTAACCTCTGTTATGAGGAATATCTGGACTGTTGTGTCACTGCTCTTTCTCCTTTTTTTCTTTAGTAATGCACTGACTATCATGTGTTAACTTTTATAATGCAATTTTATTTTTAATGGGATGGCCACAGCTACCATAATTATCAAACAAATAATTATCCAGTAAAGTTAACTCTTATTTTTATCTAAACAGTGCAGTCCTCCACAGGGCCGTCGTTAGGCCTATTTTAGGGGGGCTTTAGCCCCCCCTACATTAGTATTAGCCCCCCCTGTAACGATTTTGCAAAAAAAACAAAAAAAAAAAAAAAAAATTTTTTATTTTTTTAAATTTTTCCAAAAACAAATGCAGTAAAGCACTGAATATGAACCACCAAGAAGGCAAGTTAATCTGAATACAAGTTCATGGTTGCTTATTTATTGTTTAATGCCACTTATATCCTACTGCACAGCAATATGTTATGCGGGGGGGGGAAACAGGTAGAGGATTGTGCTTTGTGACTAACAACACCTCGAGAAAAGTGTAATTACTTACACGGATGAAATCTTCAGACCCAAAGTACCAATTTTCACTCACAATACCCGTGTGATAAATCAATTTCACATTGTCTTGAAATTATAGTTGAGTTTTTAATATTTGTCTTAACAGTTTGAAAACGAAAGTGTGTGAACCATGAACTGATTAAAATAGCTACTAATGGAATCAAAATGACCAAATATCTGCCGGGGATGCATAGTTTTCCAAGTAAGGAACCTGTTTGAATGAATCCCTTCCTGACCACTGCTTCTCCTGGAGACGCGCAGTTAGTAACTCCTTAAAGTTCCTAGTCCTTGTGTAAATTGTGCTCTCTGCATTTTTATCTAATCATATTAACTTCCGTACATAATATTCATCAGTTGAAACATTTTGAAATGTTTTGTTTAGCTTACATATAAGGAATGTTCATTAAAATGTGAAATAAAAAATCACTGTAACTAGTGTTTAAAAATCGGTATGGTGCTCTTAAAATAATTGTTCAAGAAGACGCTTTTGCACACCTCTGTAGGTGGGCAGGTGCGTAGGATATTATCCCAGTGGGGCTGCCATTCAAGTGTAAAGAAATCCTGCATACTGTCCATTCCACCAACAAACTTTAATACAACATGAAGAAGGTCGGATGACCGAAACAATGTATTAAAGTTTGTTGGTGGAATGGACAGTGTGCGGGATTTCTTTGCTCTTAAAATAATTAATTAATAGACAAAACCTTAGCAGGTGCGCTGAAAAAAATTTGGCGCGCACATTTTCTTCATCTGAGGCTAAGCCCCCCCTGTCTCTCAGACCTAGTGACGGGCCTGGTCCTCCATCTAGCAATGTCACAATAGTGAACTCTAATGTTATGCAGTCTACATTTCAAAAGGGTACTCCAAATTATGCACACTTTAAACCACTGTGTAGGTGGCTATAGGTGTTTATTAAACATATAAACAATGCAAATGTCAAAGTGTAAAAGAACAACCTGCACTTTATTGTTTTGTCACCTACTCTCAAACTGATGTGTGAGGTCTACGCTATGAGACTGGAACTGTGACTGAAAGTGAATGCAGCCTTTGAAAGTGAATGCAGAAATATTCCAAGATAGCCTAGGCCTAATTGTGTGTGAGTCGTATTTTCAGCAGTGCCTGTGTGACGGAGATCATCTTGCACCTGTTCGTCCCCCTCGGGGCACGAACGTGTGCCTTCCTCAACTACATCGGTCCGGTAATGGGAGTACAATACCGCTGGACTAAACGACAGTACCCCAGCCCAACGGCATCGGCACTGTATGAGGCTATCAGGAGGGAGGTTTATTAAGGTTCCACACCAACTCTGCTAGTTAGCCTCCGTTACACTCTCCCCCCTCAACCTCACTCCCATCCCGGGTCAATCGGCACCACTGTGACGGAGGTCATCTTGCACCTGTTCATCCCCCTCGGGGCGCGAACGTGCAACCTCGTCAACTACATCGGTCCGGGGATGGGAGGCACAGTACGATAGGCCTACTGCTGGACTAAAGTACAGTCCTCCAGCCCAAAGGCATCGACACTGTATGAGGCTATCAGGAGGGAGGTTTATTAACGTTCCACGCCAACTCTGCTAGTTAGCCTCCATTACACCTGGAGAGTGATTGTCAGCTTGAGAACAGGATATGAAAAAACAATGAAAATTATTTATTACGATTTGAAAATGACACGAATGTTAATAAACACTTTTTTTTCAGGCCACCCTGCATGTGTACAGTACAGCCTGGGCCCGCCCATACTAACTGTGATGCTGCCCAAACTTTCACTTCTCATTTAGTCCGGCCATTCTCATTATCTAGAACATTTCAAAAATGAATGAGATACAGGACCAATCAATTTTGAGAATCTCCAACATCTCAATGGCATGGCAAGGCAAGTTTGTTTACAGAATAGCCCATTTCATACACATTCAGGGCAACTCAATGTGCTTCACAAATAAAAACATAATCGTTGCAAATAACTGTCACCTCCGCCATTCCACTGAGGCCCTGCTGTTTTTTCTTCACTGTGAAAAAAATAAAATTTTCTTAGAAGTTATTTCATCATGAACTGTTTTACTTCCTTTTGTTGAACTGGTTGGTCCTTGAGTGCCTAATATGGTAAGGCTAGGTTAAAAGCAACCGCCTGTCTCCACTATAAAGACCGTGCCGTGCACCAGAGGAAAGCAATATGTCCTGTTGCCAATACTGCTGCAAGGTGAGCCTTTTTATTTCCAACAAGGTTTTATAAACATAAATGCATTATTGCTGTGTGCCATTTGTGTAACACCATCTTGATGTGTTGATGACAGAGTTTGTTAATATTCTTTCCTTTTTTTGCATCATATTTTGTATCATATTTAACAAAGGGGCAATGAATAGCCTATGTGGTTTTATCCCGATACATTTTTGTGGTCAGATGAAATGACCATTGAACATGTATTTTTGCAGTAGGAAACCAACACCTGTGAGAGATTTCAACAGTTGTTCAGCAAGGGAAGGGCATACTCACGAGACACAGGTACTTTGTGCATAAGTGTGTACCCCTTTGTGCAGAGCTTATGCAATAACCTAATTGTAACCCAAATTGTAATCTGTCACTCTCTGTAATGTCATAGCAATGTTGTTATAAAGTAGGGCCCAGTTGAGTCTTTTCAATAGAGTGAAAAAGAGACTAAATGCCTACTTGAGTTAGTATAGTTTAAATTAATCATAGCATCTGACAGATGCACATGTCATGTCATTTACTTTTAAAACCATTTAAACAGCTTCTTCTCTCCTGTAGGGCTATCATGGGGCGGACGGTGTTCACCATCATTTTCTTCAGCCTATGTTTCGGAACGGTCCTGAGCATCAAAAGACTTTATCAACTGTCTGATCTGGCGGACACCGAATTCGGCAAGACGTTCCCCCACAACGGCCTTCTGCTCCTCTACTGGTTTTCCGCACATGTAGAATTCAACAGTGAAGACTTTCTCGAGGCCAAAGATTATGATCCCACCAAGGGTGACTACGGGACAAAAACATACATCAACAGGGAGAGGTTGCTGCCCAGAATCCCAAGCAACTTGAAAGATGAACTGTACTACATCGTCGGCAACCTCAAACACGGGGCAGGAGAGTTTCCGAAATACGTCAACCAAGATTATTACAATGCGTACTGCGCTGTGGAGGCAGACAGGTGGACCAGGAGGAGAGACGAGGTCAACAGGAACAGGGACAGGGTCATTTTTAGGGTGAAGCTTCTTCCCAGTGGCGGCCACCGCATAGCAGAGGTTTACATCACGCAGACCTCCGTCTCCGGCCTCCGCTTGAGCCCTGCACTGACCTACGAGGTCACGGCACAGCTGCTGAGAGACATCAAAGACATCATGAAGCAGCAAGTGGCGATCCTGTGCCCGTCCATGAAGGCGGACGAAGAAAAGGCCCACAACATGTTTGAAGACCAGAACCTGGCGTGGTTCCTGACCCTCGTGGGCTACAATGTCAGCCGCAGAGAGTCTTGCCTCAGCAACGTCCACTGCTCAGATTATACATTATTAGACGTCGGGGAGGACTGCCTGAACCATCTTCATTGCGTGCCAGGCAGCGCGGAGAACGAGGTCTGTGACTGGAGCCCAATGACGTTAAAGGTGGGCACCACCACGGACGGGAAGGCCGTGGTGAAATGGGAGGGCATTCCAGACACCAGAACAGAAGAGGAGGGCTTGACAGTGGCGCTGTTTAAAAACGACGACAGCTCAAGTGCCCTCGTGGAGCAGGCTGTCGAAGGCATGCCGTCTGGCTCGCTCCCCACAGACGTACCTCTTAACGCAGGGCTTCAGGTGAGACTTCTGCTGAAGGGCCAAGAGGAAGACGAAACCATTTGGAGAGGCCCTGAGATGGACGAGGCCAACTTCAAGCACCCCGTTGACATCCACGGGCCCGATGCAAGCATGCAGCTCATTGCCAGAGATGGTTTGGCATACATGCGTCTCTATGTCAAAAAGTCTTTCACCAACTGGAGACAGAAAGTAAATGGTTGGACAAGTTACAATCCAATCACAGGGGCTTCATATTCGACTTGGCTGTATCCAAAAAACATGGCCCAGACAACGAGTCATAAACTTACCGGATACGATGTTTATGAGCATTTCTTTAATCAGACCATTACTCCTGGCGCCGTCCTTAAGCATCACGCCGTAGACAATCATGTCTCAGCACAAACCCAGCCTTGGGATATGTAAAGGGAAGGAGACCTACAGAGAAAATATGCAGTAGTAGTTCAGCACTACATTGTTGATTCAACATCTTAGTGTACTTAAAGGAAGGATGTCTGCGCTTCAGCCTTTGTGGTGCTCACAGTCCAGACCGTAGAATGAAGACAGACTGGGCTACTTCTCAGTGACTAGACCCAGGGATGACCGGAGCACACAGCATACTTTTAGAAAAATAAATAAATTAGAAAACCTCTAAAAGTATGCTGTGTTCTCCGGTCTTCCCTGGGTGCAGTCACCGAGAAGTAGCCCAGTCTGTCTTATCTTCTAGAGTGTATTTGGTCATTATTGTGTTGAATTAACACTGCATTTTTTGTACTGTGCACTTGTGTGCAAAAGTTACTCTCACTTTACCGACAGGCTAACCCCCATGAACCGATACTTTCTGCCTTTTTATTTCTCTTCACTTTTAAAAAATAACCCACCAAACAAACTGTATTGTTTGTGCTCTCTTAAATTGCTATTAATAAATGCTGTGTGGAACCGCTACAACCAATAAATGCATGTAACATGTTAATTGTTCAATTTCTTTCATTTATTGTAAATATTTCAACTATCCTATTAAATGCCATTATATGAAATTTTATGTTAATACATACAAGTTTCCTCATATTGCAATATTGGCACTAGAATAACAACAAGTTATCATATATCAGTTTTAGTCCTCAATTGTGTACATCATCCATACATCAACTGCATAGTTTTAGGGTCTATACACAATGGTCTCAAAGGCTTTACATTACATTTAGGCAACATTACATTACATACAGTAGCATTTAGTACCACAGTAGGCTATAAAATAAGTTTGTAAAATGTGTAACGACTTGTGTTATGATGATTAAACCTATATTGTGCAAATTTAAAGCAGTGGTAATTCAATAATAACTAAATATAATATGAAAGTTTATTTTTTGCAATCTGTCCAATTAAGTGATATTATGTGCTGCAAAGCCCCCATTGAGAAACACTATTCTAGGGTAAAATGTGCACTGATCAGTTCCCCATGATTTCATCTTCTTTTTAATTTATATTTCATTGTTTTTTTTTTCCAGGCAAAGGGAAGTGGGAAATAACACACATTGAGAACAGAACTATGTACATACAGGGAGTTTGTCACTTACATATTCATACAATAGGATACATTTTGCATTATGGAGTCATAGTTATAGAACTGGGCTGTTAGGCCACTTGGCTGGAGCAAAGAAATACAATTTCAACCATTGCTCTGCATGACTTCATTTTCAAAAAGGAATCCAAGACAGTTGTAGTTGGTTTGAAATACTACTGTCCTGCTGTGAAGGAAAATTGCAGGGAGCGGGTTCTGCTGATATGTAAAATAGCCTACATTTGTTCTGTTGATAACCAGCCCTCTTGTCTTTTTACAGTTTGAAATAATCAATTTTAAATGGTGTTAAATAACTGCAGTTCCTGGTGAGAGGTATATACGTATATATTTGTTAGGTCTATATCCAGCCCCTTTGACTTTGTATGCACAGATGGGGGACATTCAGAATGACCGCCTCGCTCACACAATACATGAAAGGGAACTTGTGCAAAATTATAAACATAGTCCGTTCCAATTTCAATTCATAATGGAATTCATTTTGAACCACCTGATAATTGTGGGGGAATATAGCCATTTCCTATACAGTTAACTGGGGAAGAATGGAAGTATTTTACATTATAGTACATTACACTTAGCTGATGCTTTTAACCTATGCGACTTAAGAGTTATAGAAGGGTATTGGTTACAGACCCCAAAGCAATGTGGGGTTAGTTGCCTTGCTCAAGGGCACTTTAGCCATGGAAGTAGGTGTAGGGACAGGTAAAGGTGGGCATTTGAACCTGCAACACTTTGATATTAAGACCACCTCCCTAACCATTAGGCCACGACTGCCCTAGTACTTGACAAAAGGTCAAACTCAATGTTAGCTACCGCCTCTGTACTTGCTCAGTTTGAAATCCGTGACAGAAATGAAAAAGGCAGTGCAGGTACTGCAGAAACTATGATAGAGTGATTTCTTATTAGATTCACAGTAATTGAGCTGAATTTATAGCTAAGATGAGAAAGTGTCATAGGCTACATCAGTGTAGCCAGGCTGTGCCCCCCCTATACTGCCCTACAATCTTAGAACGCAGTAACTCTGAAAACGGCAAACTGAGAAAAAAGGCTTCAAAGTTTTCCATATGGCGCGACAACTGTGTTGCCGGTAAATTGGTGGTGACACTTCCTGGTAATGCTTGTTTAGGATAGAAATTTAATGCACACAAAAAAACAAAAAAAACAACATTTATGTGTCTTTTTGCCACAAAAAACAGAGTTACTGCGTTCTTGGCTGGTATTACTGCCACAAAATGGAGTTACTGCAGGAGTTACTGCGTTCTTAGCTTGTATTACTGTCTACTCCCAAACCAGTCCCATTGGAACGTGCAGCAGTAACTCGCCGACTTACTGCGTTTTTGTTTAACTTTTTTTGGGTCATTTTTGCACTTTCAAAATGAGTTTTCTCCAAAACGGGACGGTGTTGGACCACCATTTTTGGACACAAGACAAATGAGGTAGTTTAGAACCCATTTCCGATATAAAAAAAAAAATCGACCATTTTGAGTTACTGCGTTCTTGTATTGCACGGCAGTATAGTGAAGTAACACCTTCGAAGAGATTTGAAAGTCGATGATAATCAGGGTCTCCAAAAATGTATATTGTAATTTGTTCCAACCTCATGGTAGTTTCGAAGTGAGAGATCCGCACACTTAAAATCCCTTTTGTTTTCTGTTATTATTTCATTTCATTTCATTTCATTTCATAAATAATAAAAGAAAACAAAAAGGATTTTTAAGTCTTCGAAACTACAGTCATCCAACTGGGCCAAATGTTTGCCATGCCCGGTCGTGAGCCGCCATTTGAAGACCACTGGGCTACATTAGGCCTACATGTAAAATTGCTATAGGTTACATTACATTACATTACATTGCACTTAGCTGACGCATTCATTTTATTTAAAGCAACTTACAAACCCCAACTCCGATGAAGTTGGGACGTTTGGTAGACAGTGAATAAAATCAAAATGCTATCATTTTCAAAACATTCAATCTATTCATTAGATGGAGAATAGTGAAAAGACAACATATTAAGTGTTAAAA